>NW_026067963.1:881078-891594 GCF_014885135.2 Alexandromys fortis
CAAAACCCAGTGGCATTGTCCTTGGCTTCTCAGCAGCCCTCATTGTCCGCCATATTCAGAGAGTCCGGTTTTATCCCATGCTTTTTCAGTCGCAGTCCAGCTGGCCTTGGTGAGCTCACAATAGATCAGCCCCACTGTCTCTTCTGGCTATGGAGCTTCATTCCTTGGTAAAGTCCACTTTTATAGTATTATCTTAAATCTTATTATGTAAATTGACCATAGGGTAAATTGACCATAGGTAAAAATACATGTTAAATTGACTTGAAAAAGCCCAAATGTGTGAGGGATTGAGCTCTTCATAATTGTCTTCTTCTGTGCAAATAACTGGATTCCAGTTTACTAAATGGATGTGCTAATGCTTTACTTTAATAGAGTAACTTCATGTATTTAAAAGAAACCCATTCTTTTTAACTACTTTAAACAGTTACCCTGGCTTCCCTTGTACACTACACTTCAAACTCTTAAAGAGCTATCCAGCCCTTAAAGTTTATCTGCATTAGCAAGTTTGCATTGTCTTGAAAACTGACTTCTTAACTTCATTTGAATGAATTATGGCTGAGAATATTAAAAAAATCTTTGTCTTCCTTAGGCATCTTGATAACTTGCAAGTTGTACAGTTCTGGTTCAATATCTTTTCTTTCCTCCAATTCCTGTCGCTGTTTCAAAATTAGGTGAACGGCTGGGTAACTCCTTTCATAAATCAAATAGCATTCTTCCTGTGGTTTCAATGGGGTAAGTCAAGCTTCGGAAACCAGCACGGATACTCAGAGTAACACTGCTCCAGGGACCCCAAGGAATGAAAGACTTGATGAAATTGGTCTCTATAAGTCACATCCCCACTCAGCATAATCGCAAGCTCTGCTGTGGTTGCAAACAATGAAACGCTTGAATCTTAAATCAGCCCTTCAATTACAGGAGCTGTCAGTCCTCCCCTTGGCGGGTTTTTTTTTTCTGTCCCTGCAAAATCCCAGTTGCTTTTGCTAGAGTTTTCAAATTCTTGCCCCCAAATTTCCCAGAGAACAGAAACTTCTTGTGAAACAGTGACTGTGGGCAAAAACTGAAAGAAGGGAAGATTTCCCTCAAAATATAATCAACTATTCCTTCCCTCCTAAGACTTTCTCCATAGAGATTCAAACATTCTAAAATCACTCCCATTTTTTTATAAAAAGACACATATATAGATCTTCATCTTGATTTCTATTTCCTAACCAAATTTCTAGAGTTATCTATATACACATATTACCGAGAATAGAATCCAGGATGTCTCATGCTTTAATGGGTTCTCTACCACTGAGCTGTGTACCAGCCCTTCTTTCGTTTTTCTTCATTAGGTAATTTTGGGTCCTTTTTCCATTGCTTTATTCAAACAACATTTGCTAAGATTATCAATAATATCAATGATAAATGCAAAGGACTTTTCTGGTTTTTTTTTTTTTTAACGCTTCACGAATTTGCACGTTATCCTTGTGCAGGGGCCGTGCTACTCTTCTCTGTATCGTTCCAATTTTAGTATATGTGCCTCTGAAGCGAGCACATGGACCTTCTGTCTTCATGTGCCACAGGATGTGTGCTGACTTTAGAGGACAATCTGAAGGAGTTGGTTCTCTCCCTCTACCACATAGTTCCCGAGAATGGAATGTCAGTCTTGGCAGTGAGAACCTTTACCCGCTGAGCCATTCTGTCTACCCCCCCCATTTTATTCTTTTGTTTTCCTGGCCTCTGGATCATATAGTCTGAGGCATTTTTGTGTTTTTTCCCTTCAGCTGCTTCTCTTTAATAATCTGTAGATAATTCTGGTGTACCAACCATTAAGTGCTGGCAATGAAATCCTGGGAATAAACTTTGAGAATCATCTCGGGACTCTCCACCTTCAGATCTGAATACTTGGCCTCTCCTTTAAAATTTCATCCACTTCCTATCTCAGATGGCATGGCCTCTTGCCAAGCAATCTCCATCCTTCCTATAATGACCTCAGCTAGTTTCCCCATGTGTTCTGTCCCCTTCTAAGATGTTCTCCACAAAGAAAGAAGTCCTTTAAATATGCAAAGGGGACTGTGCAACCCTGACATCTTTGCATCAGCTTTTCCAGGGTTGCTATGGCATGGTATTAAAGACCTCCAAAGGGCTCCCAAGGTCTAATCTGCATTCACTGCCTGCTGAATATGCACTCATTTATACTCATCAGATTCCAAAATTTAGCCTCTGACATCCACATGCATGCCACACTCAAGCATACTCACATCTCAAACACACTTAGACACACACACACACACACAAATACACAGTAAGTCAAAATAAAGTTGTAGGATCTCCTCTTGGTGCCTACAAAAAAGGGTCTCAATATACTCCTAAACAAATGAATGAAAATTATTAAAGGCATAGATGGGAAACTGGCAGAATTTGGCTCTGTTCTCTTCCTTGAAATCAGAAGGAAGTACGTGGAAAGCTCAGTAAAATAAGGTTCTACTCACTCAAGCACTCCTCCAAACTAATTCCAAAAAGATGTTCCAAAATTGTGTGAAGTTAATTATGAGAAGAAAAAAAGCAGGTCAAGATGTTCATGCCTTAAGATTGCTAGCTACCTTGGTTGTTTTTCTTAGGTCCCTGTCTAGAAGATCCTGATCTGACTCTATACCAAGGCTCTTGCATAGGATGAACCTTAGATGTTGACCCCACAGTATGTGTCTTCCCATCTAGACATTAACCCTCTCACCCAAATTTTTCTGATCTGGGAGTAAGCTTTTCCTAGATCTATTTCAATGACAGTAACACTGACCCTATACATAATTCCAGCTCATGACCATAGTGCATCTGTTTTGGGGTAGTACAGAGATGGCTGTCAAGGTTTGGGTTTGCACTAGGGGTTATCCACAGGCACATTCCGGTTCTCCTACAAGAGAGGACTGAGATCAAGGTAGATGCAAAGGGGTCAAGAGCTCCCATGTGTATCAGCTGAATGAAAGACAATAGAGCTAAAGCTGTACAGATGTCCAGCAGGTCATTAATTAGTTATTTATTCCTATAATAAAACTGATTTCTACCTCTCTCCATCTGCTCCAACATCAACCAGGACACTCTTCATGTCCCCTCCTGTCCTCAACATTTACAATGTGACTTATATCTCTCCCCCTCCCTTTCTCCCTTCCTCTCTCCCTCCCTCACTCTCTCACTGTCTCTGTTTCCCTCCCTCCATCTCTCTCTTTGCCTCTCTCTCTCTCTCTCTCTCTCTCTCTCTCTTTCTCTCTCTCTCTTTCTCTGTCTCTCTTGTTCTCTCTCTCTTCTGTATACAAAGTGTCTGGTAAGGTTTTGGAATCCTTCAGTCTTTGCGCTTGCTGGGACCCCTCTTTCTACAAAGCTATTTACCAACTTGTGTGGAACAACTCACACGCAGTCCATCCCCATGCTTTCCCTCTACTGTTCTCTTCCCCAGCTACAGCTGTGTCCTCTCAGTTTCCCAGAAGAGTGTCCAAATTTGGAGGCCCCACCTATCTATCTCATTAAGTCTCAATGAGATTGCTCAAAGAATATTTAACTGCTCTTTTCTCTGAATTTCCATGGCAGAAATGTCAAGCAATTTCACTTATGGGCCACACGATCAGAAATTAACTGTATGGGCCCCATTAATTTTTTATAACTGGGGCAAGAACTCGCCTTTTTAGCTATTCAGAAATATAGATTTAAAAGCAGTCTCAAGAAAAGTCAACTTTATTTAGACGTAAGTACTGACCTAGCCTTAGCATTAATCATTAATCACTTTTCTGTCAAGTGAATGAGCACTGGCATTTAGCAAATTGAACAATCTTTCCAAGTAACAAGATGTGTTCTGTCAAGATACAGTTGAATTCCAACTCCAGATTTTCCTCATTACATGATGCTTTTTCATTTCTTTTGCAATAGTCCCATTAAAGAAAAGGTCCTTTCACAGAGATGATCAGAAACATTGTCTAGAACCCATGACCTATCTAGCTACAGGTTTTTGACCTGAAAACACTGCCAGGGATGGGTTTCATCTTGTGGGGGTGGGACTTGGATCTGCTCAGAAAGTGGTTGGTTACTCCCCATTGTTCATGCCACTACTGCATCAGGAAGCATGTCTGGGCAGGTCAGTCATTACTGTAGCTCCCAGGGGTCACAGATGAGTGTTTGATGATGACTTTTCTCCTCTTTTTAGACATAAGCCCTGGAAGAGAACCTATTACTACTATTTTAATAAATGGGCATAGCATTAAACAGACTCCTAATGACTTATTCTCCCTATGGATGATTTCATCTATCAACCCTCACCTGAGCAACTTCTGTTGTAATAGATGGTGGTTAATACAGAGACCCACAACGTGCCAGGATGTACAGAATAAGACACTGCAAAGTGTTCAGTCCTAAATGAAACATATATGCCTCAGCTCCTGCTCCTAAGGCTAGGGATCATTGCAGAAGAGGAGGAGAAAGAATGCAAGCCAAAGGCAGTGAGAAACTACAAGGAATCAGTGTCTTTTACATACAGCAAGGAAGCTACACATATGAGCTCACAGTGCTTTGGACAGCATGTACACACCCTGGGCAAGACCAAGTCAGACCCTGTAAGGAGATGGAAGTGGGGCACACAATTCCACCTCTGGCTGTGAAGCTTTTGGAAATGATTAGCTGCTTCTGGAAGACAGAGAGACAGATTTCTATAAGATGTAGTCCTAAGGAAGCCAATCACTCCCCAGCAGGCCATACATTCAAGAATATTTGGATAGCATGAATTAGTCTTGTTAAGTTAAAAAAATAAAAGAAGACACAAATTGGGGTGGATCTGGGAAGTTAGAAGGGGAATGAACATGATCAAAACTCTTAAAAAAAAACTAATAAAAATTTTAACAATTTTTTTTTCTGGGGATATACTGTATAGCAAGTTTTTTTTTTTCAGGAAAGCACCAAGATTCTTATTGTCTCATCTCCCGAACTTTGAGAGCATTTCTGAGTGGGCACAGCTGGGTTTCAGCCCTTTTCATTCACTTCAGCCTAAGTACTCCTCAGCGTTCTACACCATGCACATGAAGTTTTATACTAAGGTAAGCCTCCAGAGCCTGAGAAATAGCCGCTGCTTAGTCAGCTGAGACATTCATGAAGGCATTTCTATGTTCCCTGTAATTACAATCACCTACCAAGAACACACACACACAGCTCTTAATACACCTGACAATGTCTTCACACTCTCCTCCCTCCCCTCCCACCAAAAAGAGTCACTAATAGTTGTGGATGACCTTTTAATCAATGCTTCCTGACACGTTACACTAGGTATGTTTTCAGTGCAAATATATGAAACAGTCACCCACTGACAAAGGCACATAACAATTTGCTGTATAACATCTAGAAAGGAAAATCTAATAATAAAAAACTGGGAAAGGTAAATGCCATTAATTCTGTTGTAGAGACAAATTTTCCTTTTTGCAAATTCATCCATCACTTCCAGCCTGGCATATTATGTATACCTAAATTTTAAACTTGGACTTTTATGATTTTGAATAGCTGAGTTACAGTCAAAGGAAGAAACAATAAGCAAGGGAAAAAATTTCCAACAGAAATCTACAAAAAGCTTCTTTTTCATTTATTATGAAGTAGATTAAGGGTATTGAGAAGTCATTTACTTTTTTCACACATTATTTTGATAAAAAGCTACCTGTCCTGGTCTCTGTAGCTAACCCTTTTGCCAATGAGAAAGTGGATTTAATCTGGTTCTATTTTCACTCTGACAAGATATTTTACCACTTTATATTAAACAGCCTTAGAGAACATCTATGCCTTAACCTAAAATAATTATATTTAAACACAGTTTCCTGTCCTGTAGCTCAAACAACTGGGAATCATAAGCTGGTGAGACACTGCTGATATTAAAGGGGGCAACAGAAGATTCTGCTAGTCAAAGAGGGAAAGAGGGATGTAGAAATTCACTATTTTTTTAAACTTTCTTCTGAATTTGTCATGCTTAATGGTTATCCCTTTCTCATCAATTAAACTTTCCATTAAAGTTATCCTTTCTTAGAAGTTCCTCTTCCAATTATTTTCTTTTATGTTGTTGTTGTTGTTTTTTCCAAGTCCCTTTAGAGACTTAGACTAAGAAGAGGCAAGTGGTGAAGTCAGACAATAGTGCCTGTGTTTTCAATATAAAATGTTAATGAGATGGTTCAAAAGAGAAGTTTGCATTCAGGAAGGAGGTAAAAAGTCACGCCATGTTTACTGAAGGTGAGGGGGATCCTAAGAGTTCTAGCAAATGGAAACATCGTAAAATCAATTTAATTATATGGATAGATACCTTGTTCCACAGAAGCAAATGAGATAACCCATTTTAAGGGTGTTTCACAGACTATTTCATACTAGGAAAGCATCCCCTTGTATATAATAAAAATGCATGTATATGTTTGATATAAAATATATTTTTTTTATTTTGTACAATTCAAGTCTTGGCTTACCTTAACATAACTGTGCACACTGTGCCTATAGGCCTAACATTAGTGAATCCCATTACAAAACCAACATACAAATAGTTTCCCATTAAAAATATGCCACAGACAAAGTCTTACAGCTTGATATAGAAGAAATACCCTAGAATATCAGAGAGGCCAGAAAGTTTCCATTCTCTGGGGTGAAAAAAGAAAAATCCACCCTCAAAGGTATGTTTATTTGAATTATATTTCAAAAGTCCTCAAATGGAGTCAGGCAGTCAGGGTTAACACTAGGGATCAATGAAAATGCAACCGATGGAGCAAGTCAGTGAAGGGTTAGCTACTCACACTGCATTTTGACATTGTAAGATGGTTCTCAAACTTGAAGCAGGAAAATATAAAAAACTAAGCACCACAGAGAAGAGAGAGAAGATCTTTACATAAGAACGTATCACCATTTTTACAAATGCCCAGGAAAGAATACTCTTTTAATAAGCACAGATATCTTGGGTGCGAACAAGAGTGATCCATCATACTGGCCTCGTCAGCGAAAATACATCCTAAGATCTTCAGACGTTCGTGGTTCAGAACCAAAGATTCACCTGTTCGTTTACAAGTTATGTAGCAAGTGCTGACTTTACAGTGGGAACTGTGGTCATGAGGGAGACGCCGGGAACAAAATGCTCAGTGTTCACTCTAGTGAGAAAAATAAGCCAAAATACAATTGCAGACTAGTTTGGTAAGTCTTTATTAACTGAGTCACTCACCCTTGTTCCTGTGGACTCTGCAATATAGTGGTCCTGACTCTTCAATAAGCCACAACCTCTACCCAGAGCTAATAAGCAGTGGTCAAATCTACGTGTTACTCTTGTAACACTATTAGCGTGATCCAGGTTCTTTATAAGTGAATATGTCCAGGTTAATACCCATATGTGCTACGCTATGGTCTAAAACCATGAACCTCATTCCATGTGGCTCTGACTGAAATTGCTACTTGCTATCTTTTATTGACAATTCATATGTGCAAGAAAATCTGTTTCTCCAAAACAACCATCTTTAAATGAAAACATTTCTGTAGGGAATTTGTATCACAGGTATGTATAAACGTCGAGCTTGTTTTATACTGCCAATTCTCACATTTCAATGAGTATAAGAATCCCACTTGAAGAGCATTTAAAACGCAGATTCCTAGGCCATACTCTTAGGGATTCATACCCAAAAGAGACAAGGAGAGGATCCAGAAAGGGGTACTTTCAAGTGTCCCACATAGTTCTAATATGGTTATATCCAAGGGCATATTTTGAAAAACATTTGTCAAAAAAAAAAAAATACTGGGGCTGGAGAGATGGCTCAGAGGTTAAGAGCATTGCCTGCTCTTCCAAAAGTCCTGAGTTCAATTCCCAGCAAGCACATGGTGGCTCTCAACCATCTGTAATGAGATCTGGGGCCCTCTTCTGGTGCTGCAAGCAGAATACTATAATAAATAAATTTTAAAAATAATAAAAATAACAAATACTGCCAAGGAAGCTAGGGAATTTACACATACACTTATACACTACTGGTGATAATGCAAAGTAGAGGAGTCTCAATGGAAATCAGTATGGAGTTTCATCAAGAAACTAAAAAACAATAACATATGATGCAGTAATACTACCTCTGCATGTACACACAAAAGAATCTATTCCTGTACACACCCATGTTTACTGTGATGTTAGTCACTACGTTCAGCTTATGGAATTAGCCTAAATGCCCATAAACAGGTGAATGCATAAAGAAAACATAGCATGTATGTATATCCACAAGAAGTTTTCATAGGACATAAAGAATAAAATTATGACATTTGCAGGGACATGGAAGGAACTGAAGAACATCATGGGAAGAAAAATAAGATAGGTTCAAAAAGACAAAGGTCACGTTTTCTCTTATATGTTGGGTCTAGATTGAATATATGTATACACATATATGTTAACATGAATCAGAAATATTAATATATAATGTATATATTATTTTAAGTATATATTTATATACTTTGCAATTATATATGCAAACCCTTCAAATCTAGTTGTATAATAAGCATATAGAAGTAGAGGAGGAGCTCTTTGAGATGAGAAAGAACAGGAGAGGGAAGAAGACAGCATAGACAACATAAATGGGGAGTGAAGAGAAGCAAAGTATTTGATACACATAGGTGAAAATAACATAATAAACCCATCATTGTGTCCACTGACTATTTAACAACACAGCACTAAAAACGGTATCCGCGTATTTGAAGTTTGCCTTGGTCTGGAGGTAATAAATGTTCCCTGTGATCTAATCAGTAGCATTTACAGACTCAGCACGATTACAGTTTGAAAACTGAGCTTTAGTAGGAGGCCACCACTTTGCTCATGCATTCCCTCACCATGACTAAGAAGATCCAGCCACTGGTGCCATTCGGCAGCCCACGGCATTGACCTTCGCTGCTCCAAGAAGCTTCGCTAAAATGATCCAAATTCCTAGTATTTTTTTAATCCTGTCTCTAGAATAGTTAAATGGATTATTGTGCACGCTACTTCTGCATAAATGCCACTATCACTGGCTTCTCATTACAATCAGGATAGACACTTGAAATTACATAACAAACATTATTATGTTCTTTTAGGATCTGGGTAATACTAGACATAGATCAAATGAGTCCCTGTACTGGCACTGGGCTGAGCACACACCCAGTGTCTCCTTCTAAACCAAATTGACCTTGCACACATCAATTGTATATTTGTTCTGGATATGAGCATGGATAAAACTATAAAAGAGTCATATGTCACTAGAGGTAAATGGGAACATGAGAAATGCCCAGGTCTAAAGACAGTTGATATCACAATAGAAAAAGAAGGAACATTGCCAAACTCTTTTAATGAGGCTACAATTACCCTGATACCCAAACCACATGAAGACATTACTAAGAAACAGAAGTATAGACCAATCTCACTCATGAACATTGATGCAAAAATAAAATACTGGCAAACTGCATCCAAGAACACATTATAACCGTCATCCACCATGATCAAGTCGGCTTCATCTCAGAGATGCAGGGATGGTTCAACATACAAAAATATGTCAATGTAATTCACCATATAAACAAACTGAAAAATAAAAACTATATGATCAACTCATTAGATGCTGAAAAAGCTTTTGAGAAAATACAACATCCCTTCATGATAAAGGTCTTGGAGAGAGCAGGGATACAAGGAACATAGCTAAACATAATAAAGGCAATATACAGCAAGCCAACAGCCAACATCAAACTAAATGGAGAGAAACTCAAAGCAATCCCACTGAAATCAGGAACAAGACAAGGTTGTCCACTCTCTCCATATTTATTCAATATAGTTCTTGAGGTCCTAGCTAGAGCAATAAGACAATAAAAGGAGATCAAGAGGATTCAAATCAGAAAAGAATAAGTCAAATTCTCACTGTTTGCTGATGATATGAAAGTTTACATAAGCGATCCCAAAAATTCTACAACTCATTAACACTTTCAGTAATGTAGCAGAATACAATATTAACTCAAAAAAAATCAGTATCCCTCCTGTACACAGATGATAAAAGGGCTGGGAAAGCAATCAGAGAAACATCACCCTTCACAATAGCCACAAAAGCATAAAATATCTCAGAGTAACTCTAATCAAACAAGTGGAAGACTTGTATGACAAGAACTTTAAATCTTTGAAAAAAGAAATTAAAGAATACACCAGAAAGTGGAAAGATCTCCCAAGCTCTTGCATAGGTATAATTAACAGTAAAAATGGCAATCTTAACAAAAGCAGTCTACAGATTCAATGCAATGCCCATCAAAATCTCAGCAAAATCCTTCACAGAGACAGTGTCCTTTGCTTTACAGAAGCTTCTCAGCTTTAGTAGGTCCCATTTATTCAATGTTGTCCTTAGTGTCTGTGCTGCTGGGGTTATACTTAAGAAGCAATCTCCTGTGCCCATCTGTTGTAGGGTACTTCCCACTTTCTCTTCTATCAGGTTCAGTGTGTTCGGGCTGATATTGAGGTCTTTGATCCATTTGGACTTGAGTTTTGTGCAAGGTGATAGATATGGGTCTA
>NW_026067963.1:894773-922164 GCF_014885135.2 Alexandromys fortis
GGGAGGAGGCGGAAACTTTTTTTTTATTCTCAATAAAAGAAAAAAGAAAAAAAAATCCTTCACAGACCTTGAAAGAATAGTACTCAACTTCATACGGAAATGAAAAAAAAAAAAAAACAGAATAGCCAAAACAATCCTGTACAATAAAAGAACTTCTGAAGGCATTACATCCCCGACTTCAAACTCTACTACAGAGCTACAGTACTGAAAACAGCGTGGTATTGGCATAAGAACAGACAGGAGGATCAATGAAACCAAATAGAAGACACAGGTATTAGTCCACACACCTCTGAACACCTGATTTTTGACAAAGAAGCAAAAAATATCAAATGGAAAAAAGAAAGCATATTTAACAAATGGTGCTGGCATAACTGGCTATCAAAATGCAGAAGAATGAAAATAGACCCATATCTATCACCATGCACAAAACTCAAGTCCAAATGGATCAAAGACCTCAACATAAAGCCAGGAACACTGAACCTTATAGAAGAGAAAGTGGGAAGTACACTTGAATGCATTGGCACAGGAGACCACTTCCTAAATATAACCCCAGCAGCACAGACACTGGGAGAGACAATTAATAAATGGGACCTCCTGAAACTGAAAAGCTTCTGTAAGCAAAGGAGATGGTCAACAAGACAAAATGACAGCCTACAGAATGTGAATAGATCTTCACTAACCCCACATCAGACAGAGGTCTAATCTCCAAAATATACAAAGAACTCAAGAAATTGGTCATCAAAAGAACAAATAATCCAAATAAAAAAATGGAGTACAGCCCTAAACAAAGAACTCTTAACAGAGGAACCTAAAATGGCTGAAAGACACTTAAGGAAATGTTCAATGCCCTTAGTCATCAGAGAAATGAAAATTAAAACAATTCTGAGATTCCATCTTACACCTGTAAGAGTGGCCAAGATCAAAAACACTGATGACAACTTATGCTGGAGAGGTTGTGGGGTAAAGGGAACACTTCTGCATTGCTGGTGGGAATGCAAGCTGGTACAACCCCTTTGGATGTCAGTGTGGCGATTTCTCAGAAAATTAGGAACCAACCTTCCTCAAGACCGAGTAATACCACTTTTGGGTATATATCCAAAAGATGTTCAATCGTGCCACAAGGACATGTGCTCAACTATGTTCATAGTAGCATTATTTGTCATAGCCAGAACCTGTAAACAACCTAAATGCTCTTTGCCCAAAGAATGGATAAGGAAAATGTGGTACATTTATACAATGGAGTACTACACAGCAGAAAAAAATGACATCTTGAAATTTGCAGGCAAATAGATTGAGCTAGAAAACATTATATTGCGTGACGTAACCCAGACCCAGAAAGACAATTATCACATGGACTTACTCATAAGTGGTTTTTAAACATAAAGCAAAAAAAAAAAGCCCACAAATCACAATCTCAGAGAACCTAGACAACAATGAGGACCCTAAGAGAAACATACATAGATCTAATCTACATGGAAAGTAGAAAAAGACAAGATCTCCTGAGTAAATTGTGAGTATGGGGACCATGGGAGAGGGTTGAAGCAGAAGAGAGAAAAATGTATAGCTCAATAAAATCAATTTTAAAAAAAGACAGTGGATACAAGGAAGCCTCAGCATTTCTGAGTAGGATATGTAGCTATAACAAACATATCATAGACAATTTAATCTGTTGCTTCACAAGGTCAAAATGATGACAGCGATACTAAGAACTTCATCTTCTAATACCAACTGCAGAAAATCAAGGCTTAGACACCTCCATAGCTTACTATGATGAAGTAAAAATCAGTCCTGTACCATCCTCATGGATCATTCCAGTACCAAGGTCTCTCCCTCAACCAACCTTGAAGACAACAAGGAGAAAGATAGATGGGGATGGTGTGCCTAAAGAAGAAGGACCAGCTTTCTTTCCAACACCTACCTGTTAGCCGATTCCCTAGGTTCCCTTAGTATGCAGCATGAGGCTTGATGATGATTAGATGTGACCCACATGCCATTAGCTCCCTTTCAGCAGGCTCCATCATTGCCAGCGTAGCATCATACCACCAGATGATAGCTCCTGCAGTCAGAGATGCCATTATCTGCTACACCAACTTCACCCCCTGTGACTGTGAGTCTAATGCTTAACAGCTATTTTTAGCGTTCATCGTTTCATTATTTTAGAACTCTCTCTTGACAGTTGTCTTAAGAATAAAAATACCCTACGCACTTGGTAAATTAATTTGAAGCCTACGCTACAACGTCTGATTATTACTTCAGCGATGGGACATGGCTCTTCTGAGACACACCAGCCGGGCCCTTCTTGAAACTAATGCAGTGTGAGCTATTTGTGAAGTGGGGAAACGAATCTGGTCCTCTTACTATCCATTTGCCTTGAAATAGTAGAAGGAGAGAAAATACCCAAACTTTAGTATTCCGTGGCTCCAGAGAGGTCAAGCAATTCAGTAACTCATTTTTGTGTCACACACGAAGTGAAAAACACACTCCGCCTTTTAGACACAGTGCCGTTCTGTCACCATCCCATCATCCACACGTGCAAAGATGAGAGGCAGCATCCATTTATTTTCAGGGTTTCTTTGGCCTGCTGTGATGTGCGGTGCGATGGTTAGTGATATTGCAATCCATGATTTATTATGCTTGTCACAAAAACAGAGAACTTCAGGCAATGTAAAACAGAGAAGGATCTTGGCCATGAAGTCCAAAGGATAACCACATATACTAACGTATCTTATGATTCTACTGTGGAGCCAGGAAAAACTGTACTTTGGTTTCCATGCCAACCACAGCCTCAGCCAAGTTTAACGAAATCCTTCACAAGTATACAGCAGCTATGGCATAAGGGAGACCCTCACCAGACTTGGAATAATCTAGACTAGGTTCACGGTCTAGTTTTGCCACTTGCCAGCTGGGTGGTCTTGAGCATGTACCTCAAAAATCCTCACTGCCTCAGTTTCCTCATTTATAAAATTGGTAGAAAAATTTTAATCCTCAGAAGTTTAAGGTTAGAAAATATTTGTGTGAGCACATAAGATAGGTGTTAGTGAAGAGATGTTCTTGATCATTAACCTTCTCAAAACTGTATCAGTGAGCCTCTTTCCCAGTCCTCCTCTGCTCCTTGCTTTAACTGTGACATCGTCCCCAAACATAAATGAAGTGACCCCGTCACCAGTAAAGAAACAAATCCTGGAGCAGTTCCTTCTTGTCTGACAGTTGGTTTGCACATGCTTCACTGGCTTTACTGTTTAGCCGTGAAACCTTCATCATAAGTGTCATTTGGCTTTAACTTTGCAATAAGGTAATTATAGTGCTGGGCTTATTAAAAACAGACGCCATCACAGGAGACTTTGACAGATGTTGGCTGGAGTTCTAACTTGACAGGCAAGTGGGATGAGCAAGTGCACGGCAGAGCTAAAGACATTATATTGCAAATGCTGTTTATTTTCTGTCAGCCATAAGCTATGCAGTAAATAACACATTATAAAAGAGATCCAGAAATAGCATTAAGCCAAAATGGAACCATCAATTATTCTCTTCTTTAGCTCTCCAAAGATCTTTCCCCCTTCATTGTTGGTCCTTGGACCCTTATTCATTAATTGCTTTTTTTTCCCCCTGACTCCCCTGTCCTGCTTCAATGCCTATAAATCATTGTAAAAGAGAAAAAGATAAAATGTTACTATTCTAAAACTAATGTAAAAATGGTATTTAAATAAATTTGCTTTTGCCATCCGGCCAACTCTCTCCAACCTCTAAGCAAGAATTTGAAGTTCCCATGGCAAATGTTGTTGGTAGAGGGTGTGTATTTTTAGAAGTCACATTTTAGGCGCTAGGCAGTGTCCAGCATTAGACTAATCTCTCCATAGCAAGTTGGACGTAAATTTCAAGTACACTCTGGATGGTAGTTCAAAGTTTTCCTTAACAAAGCACCTTGGAAACATTTTCCTATGGTGCTGATCACCCAGAATTCCAGACGAGCCACCCCTGTCAGAAGAATGACAATGATTGGAGCAAATGCAGAGGAGAGAAAGTCGTAAGTCAAATCTACCACATAACCCAAATCAGCCACACTGGTAGCCCCACCCCTACTAACGCCTTAGAAAGGCATATAAATTATAATGAGTTCTTTTCCCATGATTCTTTCTGAATCTATTTTTAGTAACTAAAGATCTGTCACATGTCCAACATCATGCTATATAGCAGTCACCTAAGTGAGTCATTCATCCCAATATTCTGAATACCCGATATGCATGACAAATTGGGCATCTAATCGTGACTAAAACAGTAAGGTGCCCAATAGTGCATTTTCTAGATGTGTTCTTGAGAGACTAAAAAGTGACTCGGAAAACTCTTGGTTTCTCCAGGATAAAGCCCATTGGGCATACTTAATCTTGTCAATTTATCACATGTTCCTTGGTGAGCATATCACAGTTTTAGGTGAAACTCGTGGGCATAGGAACCTCTGGTTATTTCCACGCTGTCTAAGTAGGTCAAACCAGAACTGACGGAATTAATGAAATAAAATTAAAGAATGTTTGATTTCATCAAAGAGTAATATCATTGTGATTTAGTGAGCTACTCTATACATAATAAAGATATACAATAATAAACACAAGACAATTCATCTCATTGGATGTAGGCACTATTTCAGGTTCTCTAAGATACCAGACTTTTACCGGCTGAAGATTTACATTGGGGTAAGTGCAGTGGGCACTTTGTGGGCCAGTCAAAGTTATTCATTGATTAAAACAGCAATAACAAAAGAAAGAAACTCAATACCTTGTCAACTTTTCTATGGATACCACACTCACTGATGCCAGGTTATAAATAATAACAAATTATAGTGCATTTTATTAGAAGATTTTTAAATTGTTCTCATCCCTGGAGATAAACGGAAACCATGATTGGATACCATGATTGGACTAAAAATCTAGGAAGCAAAGCATTAATCGGACTATAAGGCTTTTGGAAATGTGAACAGAAACAAATGTGGACGTCTTAGAACTTTTAGGGGACAAAGAATACAGTTGAAATGACAGAAAAGCCCTTGATCACAACCACAATTCAGTGGGAATAAGATACAACAATGGAAAATCTGGTCTATTCTTAAACTGAATTCAATGTCATTGGCAAAATAGCACAAGGAAATTCCACTACCTCAGCATAGGAAGCACACCAAGTCAACATATCTTTAGCTCTATAAGCCCTAAACCCTCTAAACTCATTAAACATTAATCCTTTCTTTTAACTATTCTACAATGAGGAGGTTGAACACCATTATCTCAACTTGACAAGGAACACAAGGGACATCACCAAGTGGCATTAACTTGCAAGCAGCAGTCACCAAGACCCGCACTGTTGGGATTTTGTCCTGTTTGCTAATTGCACACTTATACTAACATATCTTGACCTATATGTCTCTCCCTCATCTTACATTGTAAATTTATTTATGACACATATTTGAAGCTATAGGAAGAATGCATGGACAATAAATATCTGTTAAATAATGATTGCCATCTATGGTGCATTGGTTTGTTCAACTGTAGAATAAAGTTACTGGGAGTAAATAAGATAGTTCAGGACTAATGTTTGGTCCTGTTCTTGACAGGGAACTTGCTATAGTTATTACAATTGGTACAGTTTATGCTTTGATATATTTACAAATGTTTAAACTGACATTTGTATCTAAGTATGTAACTATATAGAAACGGAAATGGAAAATTGATACAAAACATGTAGAAAATGGAGGCATTCAAGATGAAAATATCTCAGTTTAATCAAAGATTGTGTTGAGACCTAAAATCATTTAAGAATTTCTAAGCCATCACCACTTCTAGATCTCTAGTGTGCAGAATCTCACCACGGTCTCCAGGGCTGCCCTGGGAAGCCCTGCACCAGTCACCTTTAAAGATCTTTGTTCACAGCATCTTTTGGCCTACCTTCTATGCGAGCTGTCTACATAATGTTGACATTTCCCACTATAGAAATCCCCTCAACTGAACTGTCAACTAAGAATTTCCTCTGTGCCCTTGACGTCCTTACATAGCACCTTGCTCTAAAATTTGAAAGAAAGAGGAAAGAAAGAGCATAGAAAAGCAAAAATGAAAAAGAAAAATGATTCTAAGGATAAAAGATGGAATGTGCAGAGTCAACGCTCCACATTCCTAGTTTCTGTCCTCAGGTGGCTTAGATATTGATCTCGAGACCCTTCACTAAAATTCTTTGGCTACTTACTTGGAAATGATTGTACTCTCAGAGACAGTGACGGCTGCCAGCTCAACAAGTAAGAGCCATGGAACCAGAAAAAAAAAATGGTGAAAAAGAAAAGCCTTTCCTTAAACACCTAGGTAGTACTCTTCTGTATCTGGAAGCATGGAAATTATAAATCCAAGATATTGTTAGGAAACTCTGATAGTTGTTTTTAGGAATTCTTATCATTGCTTACTACATCCCTTAACTAAAGATGCTTCATTCATTTGGAAGATACTCCAAATACCTGGTGCCTGTTTACATTCCCAAGAGCAGCAACAGACAAGAAAATCCAGTGAGCACAGTTTTGGTTATATAGAAGACAACAGGTGTTGGGAGTGACTGGGGAAGCGGGGTGAGAAGAATGGAAGGATTAGGAGTGCAAGATTCAATCTTAATCCAGTCAGATGGCAGAGAAGATGGCATCTATGCAAAGCATCCACGAGCAGTTATAGAGAGTGCTCCATGCAGGAGGACATACATGTGTGACCAGGACCTTTGAAAGACATCATGGAGACAAATGTGGTTGGAGAACAAAATACTGGCAGGAGATACATAAGAAAGCTAGATGAGGCCATGAGCTAGAGGGCTGACAGATCACACACATCCCGATAGATCCCTGAAGTATTGTTTTTCTCTCAGCCAGATACATCACAGCTTGCTTTGCTTGCCTTTATTTCCTTATACAGTTTTCTAGAGACGTCATTCTGTCCCTCACTGGATGAATAGTGCCTTTTGCATTTAACCTTCATTAACTTGCTCTTCTTAAGATTTATTTTTATTATTATTCATATGCATATGTCCATGTGGGTATCTGCCACGTGTGTGCCATTGCCTGAGAGGACCAGAAGAAGATATTGGATGCCACTGAACTAGAGTTACAGATAGTTGTGAAATACCCCCATGTGGATGCTTGAAACTGAACTCAGGTCCTCTGGAAGAGCCATGTATTAGTTACTTTTCTATAGGTGTGATAAAACAGCATGACCAAGGCAATGTATAGAAGAAAGAGTTTACTTGAGCTTATAGCTCCAGAGGGTTAGAAGTCCATGAGACAGGGAAGCTGAAGGCATGGCAGCAAGGACGGTCACAGACACAGTAGCTGGAGACTCAGGCTGAGAGCTCACATCTTGAACTGCAGGGACAGAGCAGAGAGAACAGAGAGAAAGCTTACACTTCCAAAGCCCATCTCCAGGAAATTACTTCCTTCAACAAGGCACACATCCCAAATCTCCCCGACCATCACCACCAACTGGAGACAATTTGTTTAAGTATATGAGCCTGTGGGGGACATTCTCATTCAAACCACCACAAGCAGTAATCACTCCTAAGCACTGAACCATCTCTTCTACCCTAACTTGCATTTTTTTTAAATTTATACTGTAAAAAAAAAAATCTTTCTCTACCATGGCTTTTTTCTGGTTGTGCCTCTCCCCAAGAGATCAAAGGTTTTTGCATTCCCAGGCCTGCTCCCTACTTCTAGACACATCCCAATCCCAAGGAACTTTCTTCCCAACCAGGGAAACTGCCATCCTCAGGGTGTGCACAGTCCAGCTGGTCTGTCCTCCCAATCCAGCCAACACGTGAATGAACAAACCTCTGGGCCAAGAGAGCCAGAGAGTGGTTATTTGCAAAAGGGAATCAGCCTTGGGCTTCTACACTGTTGCCAAGGGCAACAGAGGAGCACAGACATGGCGGACTGAAGGGGCTTTAGACACAGGTTGAGCCACAGAGCATGAACCATGAGCCAGGGCTCCAGTCCCAGCCTGTAACTTCCCAGGCCCTTAAAATCAAAGCCCTTCAAACAAGAAACTGGAACAGCAAAATACTCTTGCCAACAAAACCTCTGCCTGGCATGCCTTCACCAGGAAGCGATTTTCCTCTACAGATCTGCTTCCCCTGCTTATTATCTTTATCAAAATGGATTTCCAGATTAGGCAGAGGTATGGATTTCTGTTGTTACCCAAGCTCATCTCTCATGGGTTCCCAGGACCCTGGGCTGCCAGCTTTATGTGAAATAAGAGTCACCCGCTCACCCCTGAGCCTCTCTTTTCAGCCATAGGTCATCAACACACCATGAAAATTGATTATTCTACTCACTTCAGCTGTGAGGCAATAACTGTCCATCAAAATGGCTACTGCCAGTAGCAATCGCTTTTTAAAGAGACTAAGCACTTCTGAACAATTTTAACTTGAACATAACATATTTTTCAACAGTTAAATAGGGGCTTTCTCCATAAGAGTTCTTCTTTTCAAAAGTGCTCTCTGGTATATTATCTCCTTCAACTCTCTTAACATCTCTGTAAAGCAGGTAAGACATAAGGAACAGTATAGCAGAGACGCTAAAAGATTCAAGCAAGCCAGCTTTGCAAGGGTGGTGTGACTACTAAGTCTAAATCTTAGAATAGACTAAAATTTTATAAACTCCCCAACCCACCTTGCATATATTGAGCCCTCACTGTCTTCTGAATCCTCCCCTCTCTACCCAAACATCCTCAGTCTCACCGGCATGTCCAGACCTCTTCAAGCCCTCTCCATTTTTTGGATCTGTTATGCAGAGTTACCTACCTTAGAATAAATGCAATAATCCTGGTCTCTTCATTCATTCAACCCATAGGCATGTTGGGGGTCCAGTCATGATGGGGTTCACACATTTCAGGAATGTGTCTATAGACAACAATAGCAATGTCCTCCTGCACCGCCTGATCTAGAGCGGTAGACCCAGTCTACACGTGTTTGTTTATTTAAGTTGTTTGTTTTTTCTTGGGGAGACAGGATCACTTAAGCTTCTATTACATCCTGTGCCCTCCAACCCAAGGTCACAAAGTCAGTCACTTGGATGACTGAGTGAGTCAACCTTTGGAATACAGTAATTGTGAACTTCAGAAGGAATTAAAAACAAGAAAATGGAGATTTAAAAAAAGATACTGACCCTAGAATTCCCCTAACAGTGACAGAAAACTTCCTAAGTCTCCAGTCCTATGTCCACATCAAATATTTATCACTGTGCCTTTGTGAAAAAAATTTAAAAAAACTTGTGAACCAGTACATTATTTCTGCTATATCTGCCTCAAGTAGAGGCTCATTAAGAACTCTGTGTCACACAGAAAAGTTTGGAGAATTCAGTCTTTCCCTGGTAAATAATCTTAAATTAAAAAGAGAATTTTCTAATGGGAGAGAAATGAAGGTCAACATATTTGACCCCTGGCCCCGATCGCAGAAGATCACTGTTTTTTTTTAAGCACACTCAGCTATTAGTGGTGCCTCTAATGCACACCCTTCACGGACAGAAGTGCTTTCCCATTTTGTTATTTATCGCAGATGCTATGGAAGCAAAGGTTAGAATCTTACACCTTTTAGGGCAAGAAGATGAGGCTAGTTAGGGCCATGTTTGACAAGCAGTCAGAATAAATTAGTTTTCTCTCTCTGACTTGTTCCTTTGTCAGCTTCTGGGGGTCAGTCACTATTTTGGCTCAGCTAATGCTGTCAAGAGCAGAATATCAGATGAGATGCAGAAAAGTTTACTTCAAAATCACTGCTTTGAATTAAAGGATCCTGGTGCCAGTTCATAGGTGCCTGCTGTCCAGTCCTTTGACCTTCCTGTCCCTGAGGAACTATTATACTGTTCATAGGAAGTTATTTACTGCAAGGCAGATGATCTCGTCGAAGAATATGTTACTGAATCCCTTGCTCCATGGGCTCTTTTAGAGAAATACTTCTTGTAGTAACACCTTACATCCTAGACCAGCGGTTCCCAACCTATGGGGCACAACCCCTTTGGGTGTCAAATGACCCTTTCTCAGGGGTCACACACAACCACCAGAAAGCAGATATTTACATTACAGTCTATAACAGCAGTAAAATGACAGTTATGAAATAGCAACAAAAACAATTTTATGATTGGAGGTCAGCAGAACTTGAGGACCTGTAGTAAAGGATCAATCGCAGCATTAGGGCAGTTGAGAACTAGTCTCCTGGACCTTCCATAACAGCACTGTCAACTGGGGACCCATTGCACAAGTGTTGGATCCTATTATGATGGAGGAAGGTCATTGGTTAATAAAGAAACTGTTTGGCCTGATAGGTTAGAACATAGGTGGGTGGAGTAAACAGAATGGAATGCTGGGAGGAAGAGGAAGTGAGTCAGATGCCATGCCTCCCCTCTTCAGGGCAGACGCAATGAAGCAAGCTGCCAGTCAGACATGCTGAATCTTTCCCAGTAAGACTGGTGCTACACAGACATGCGTTAGGCAAGATGTGAGAATTAGCCATTAAAAGGCTAGAACTAATGGGCCAAGCAGTGATTAAATGAATACAATTTGTGAGTTGTTATTTCAGGGCATAAGCTAGCCAGGCGGCAGGGAGCCAGGTGGTGGGAACGCAGCCTGCAGCTCCTTCTACACTATCAAGATACTTTCTCCTTCAAATTGCTACATAGGCCAGGTATAAAAGTCAGTTCAAAGTAGATTACATACCTAAACTTAAGCCATGACTCTGTAAAATGCCTAGAAGAAAATTATCTACTATGTCAATGCTGTAAATTACACCAAAATCTCAAAGACAGAAAGAAAAAGAAAGGGGGAGAGGAAAATGAGGAAGGGGAGAAGAGTGAAGGGAAGAGCAGGGGAAAGGAAGTCTTCCACAGCAAAATAAATAACAAAATGAGACAAAAAAATATGCATTGGAGGAAGTGTTGCAAGTCATATGTAATAAAGAGTTAACAGCCCAAATACGTATGGAACTAAAGCCATTCAAGAGCACAGTATCTTGGTCAGTCAATAGACACTTACAAACAGGATACACCAGTGCATATGAATCTGCTCGACAGCATAGAGGATCATAAAGACAGCGAGGCAGCAACTCACATCTGTCGGAACAGTTGCCACTAAAGAGACACATCACCACAGCTGTTGGTTACCATATACAAAAGTGTAATTTTTGTATGCTACCATCAGAAATGTAAATTGGCAGAGTCACTATAAGCAACAGTGTGGTGATTCATCAACAAATTAAAGTTTGAGCTACCATGTGGCGCTGCAGTCCTTGGTAAGGACCCACTGGGAAATAATCATAAAATGAGCACTTGAAGACATCCCTGTTTCCATAACTACTGAAGCATTATTTACAATGAGAAACGTGTGGAAACCATGGCTGCATAAGTGGAAAAAGAAACTGTGATACACACACACACACACACACACACACCACATTCACATATATATAACTCATTATTCTGGAGTGTGTGTGTGTGTGTGTACATGCAACACAAACAGCATCTGCAACAGTATAGAACATCCTGGAAGATATAATGTCACATGAAATAAGTCATACATATAAAGAAAAATATTCTTTATGATATGGCTTTATGATATTCTTAGTGTAAAAGCTTTAAAAATCACTTGCATAGAAAAAGATTACAATGAAATCACTGCAAAGGGGGAAGGATAGTTCACAGCTGTAAGTCAAAAAAATCCAAAGTTGCACTTGTGTGCCATAAATAGACCTGTAGCCTCCAGAGTCAATATCTCCATACATCATGATGGATTATGCATTAGAAATTGCAGAGTAGGTTTCAGACAACCGGGGAATACACACACACACACACACACACACACACACACACACACACAAAATGTGTGAGGGGACAGATACCTAAATTGAATGTAGTAATCGCTTTGCTTTTTGTACATTCCAAACTGTGTAAGTTTTTAAAAAGCAAGGAAAAGATAACATTTTCAAACAATAAATTATTACTGGGGAGCAGAGATATGTTTTTTTCCTTGATTCTAATTCTATATAAGCCAAATGGGAAGTTAAGTTTTGATTTTTAACTTCTCTGTTCCCAATATAAGTTGCACCAAAGTTTGGTTCACAATTGAATGCACTACTTTGCTTTCATTCTAATATAATTATTCTGACATAAAGACTAAAAAAATAAATTCCATAAAACCAAGTTTCTTAGGAAATATAAACAAATTTTATCTAAATTATAGGAAAAGAACAGAATTCAAGAAAATTATAAAAGAAAGTGAAGACATTACAATGGATAGCACAGAAACACAAAGGATGACAAAAGGCTGCTGTGGCCAATTACATTCACAAAATTGAATAATCTAGAAAAATGGAGAAATTCCAAGAAACATGCAGCCTGCCAAGAGTGAGTCATGAAGACACAGACAATCTGAAAAGAACAATCATGAATAAGAGTGTTGAATCGGTAATAAGAAGCCTCTCTATGAAAACAAGCCCGGAATCTGTTAGCTCTCTTGATGCCGTCAACAAAATATTTAAAGATTTAACACCAGTCCTTTTTTAGCTATTCCAATAAAAAAATGAACATAAAGAAATACTTCCAAACTCATTTGAGAAGGCTAGCATTACACAAATATTGTTTCAGCATCCAAAACTGAAACCAGGGTCTACAGGCCTACATTAGAAGACATGAATGGCTGTATCTTCCTCCAGGTCTATGGGGGACACTTCTGCTCCCAGACTGCAGCTGAGAAGAGCTGGGGTGGAAATACAATGCTATTTCATCATCTGCTGTGAGGCATGGGTGGACAAGGACATGGACAGGCATCTCCCTCTGAGTCTCTGAGTCAACAGGGCTGCTTTGAGACAGTAGCTAAGAGAACCTTGTACCAAATTACAGAACCATTTCAAGGGATACAGATGAGACCAAAGTTGGTGGACCTGTCACTCGAGGTACAAATGAGTATGATGCCTAGATACCTTGAAAAATGATTCTGGAAACAGCCCAAGAAAAATGGGGGTCTAGCTGAGTCTCCAAGAAGACCCAGCTGCTTCTAGATCTTGAACAGGCCTGCCACTTGAATACTGTTCTGCCCTCTCCAAATGACTTTTCTAAATTTAGGTTTTACCTGGACATCACAGGCTTTTTCCCAAATCTCATCAATACTATGGAAGCCCATTAATACATACACACATGTCCTCAAAGTTTTTTTTGTTATGAGAGTGCGAGTGGATCATCTCCATCACTCCTTTGTGGAGTTTTAGTGATAATAAGACAATGGCGAAAGAGTCACCCAGCTACTGCTCACTGCCCACCATCTACATGGGCTACCTGAAGAAGACAAATCAGCAAGAACTCATGTGACTAGCTTTGCAAGAACTTGTGATCATCTAGTGACCCAGACCAACTAGACACCACAGTGCCGTCTTCTCTGTATAGTCAGAACTCAAATAAAATCTCCATCTTATTTTATGAAACCCAGGGATTTCATAATTGCCACCCACCCTGAACATACACCCACAAACAGCAAGATCCTCTCGCCAGCTGTTAGGCATTAGTCAGTTGCTTATCTCTAAATTCTGTCTTTTACAGTCATGTAAAACATAAATATGTTTGCATTCAGAGTGAGCAAATGAGAGTGAGTCCATCAGACTACAAAGATGAAAAATTCAAATCACTAGTGATATTGCAGGCTTTTTAATATCATAACTCTCATGTTTGGGTGACCCAGTTGTAAATAAACCTGCTGTACTTCAAAACAAAGTTATGAGAGACACTATTACATAAAGTCAGAATATTCGACAATAAGTACCTATAAATTAGGGGTTGTTTGGTGTAGTCATTGATTTGATTTTTTTTTAATCCCATTATTGACTGGTTCGTTGGTTGGTTGGTTGGTTGGTTGGTTGGTTGGTTGGCTGGTTTTGCTTTCTGAAAGAGCATTTTGCTATGCAGCCAAGGCTAGCCTCAAACTTGTGATTCTTCTGCAAAGGCTTAAGAATGCTAGAATTAAATATGTATGGCCACATTTGTTAATGTGTTTATAATATTATACTTTATACCTTTATAAAGTGAATTTTCTCTATTTATGAAAAAAGACGGTCTCACATATTTCTAGGTCTCTCGCTTGGATCGCTTTGTCTTGGAACTGAATTAATCTAACGCCACTTTGTTCATCGTGGCACTGATGTATACAAAATCTACTTCTAATGTTGCCAAATAGATGCCACATTGAATGGCTGACCTGAAAACAAAACTCAGTGATTAACGGCTCTGAAAGTAGAAAATCAGTGATGGCCACAGCTCACTGGTTAGTCATCTTTCATTCTGCCACAACTACAACTTCTAAGAACAAGAATAAAGCGGCAGAAGATTTGAAGGATCTGCTTTATGGAAAGCAGCAAGACAGGTCAAAATTGCAAGAAGGCCTTGCATCAAATATGGAGAAACTTCTAATGACCTGGACGGAAAGCTAAACACAGGTGTGCCTCTCTCAGCACCGCCACGGTCATGGTCAAAGCAAACAGCTTGTGATGAGTCTTGGATGAAAAGACTCTCCTAACTAAACTGTCAAATTGCTCCCAGCTCTGGCCAGTGCGAGCGACCTATAAAACTTATTAGCTAGTCTCATAATCTAAAAGTGAAATAGGGGCGCATGGGTCCTACTCGGGACAGCTGAAGAGCTTCCAGATAAGCTGCTTATGGAGAACACTTGCTTGTCAATTCCTCTCCAGCACAGATAAAATCTCTTCTGAAAATGGACGACAGAAAGCATTGCCATTCATAATAGGATGACTCAGTGTCAGGTGTCATCGCTTTTGAGGCCAGAACAGTCTTGCCTCGGGTAGGGTAATGTGGCAGGCTACAAACTGAAACCCTTGAAGAATGGAGCAGTGAAAGGCCAGGACCTTCAAGGCTTCAGGCAAGCATCCCATGTCATGCCCTATAGGAGCAGTGAGAAGTCTCTGGGGCCCAGCTCCTCTTTCACAGTACCACTTCAACATTTTTAATGGATTTAGCAAAACTACATCTTTGAAAACATTATTCCTTTTATTTTGAGATTATTAATATTATTACAACATTTCTCCCATCTTATTTCCTTCTCCAAACTCTCCCATATAACACTCCTTGTTTGCGTTCAAATACATGGCCTCTTTTTTCATTAATTGTCTTTACACACACACATACACATACACATACACACATACACACATCTTTCTCAACCTTTATAATATTACTTGTAGGTACATTTTCAGAACTAGCCCCTTGGTATTGAATAACCAATTGGCTTGCCCTTCCATAGGGAAGACTATTTCTCCAGTCTCGGCATCCCTTAGTTTTGTGTAGTTCATTGGGTAGGATTCAGGTCTCTTTTGCTTTCCCCCATCCACTCTGGCATATTTGTCATTGTTGTTCCTGTTTAGCTCATGTTTAAGCAGTCATGTTGGTAAGACTTTACTGATCTACCTTGTGGTCTTACTAGGAGAGACTCCCACAGCAAACTCCCTTAGTCCTCTGGCTCTTACAGTCTTTCTACTCCTTCCTCTACGATGTGCCCTGAATCATAGGTACAGAAGGTGTTTTCTAGGTGTCTCCATTGGGAATGGGACCCACAACTGTGCATTTTTATTGTTTGTGCTTTTCTGTAGTGGACTCTGTCTGTTGCTAAGCAATGTTTCCTAGATGAGTGGTAAAGACTATACTTATCTGTGAGTATAAGGACAAAAATATATAATGTAGTTAGAGATTATGGTAGTTTACTAAAGTAGTGGATTTGAGGTCTTCGCCAAGACCCGTGATTTCACTAACCCTGATAACTCCCTAGTTTTCCAGTCTCAGGCATAATTTCCCTCTTGCTCAAAAGAACTTAAATGCAATTTGGGGCAGGAGGTTCTTCTGTTTGTTTGTTGCTTTCATTGGTTGAATAAAGAGACTGTCTTGGCCTTTTGACAGGTCAGCCCTTAGGTGAGTGGAGGAGACAGACAGAATGCTGGAAAGAAGGGAAGTGTGGCAGATACCGTGATTCTCCTGCCCAAGACAGACACTGGTTAGACTCATGCCGGTAAGCCACAGTCAAGTGGCGATACACATTAACGGAGATGGGTTAAATCAAGATGTGAGAGTTAGCCAAAAAGAGGCTAGAGATAATGGGCCAGGCAGTAATTTAATTAATACAATTTTTGTGTGGTTATTTCGGGGGCTAAGCTAGCAGGGCAGGACGGAACAAAGAGCCCATTCTCCCTTCAACAGCTATTAGAGAGCTATATGTTATGAACAAGTTATACACGCCATTATTGCACCCTTGGAGTTATCACACATACATCATAGCTCAGGAGGACTGTCAGTTGTCTCCCTACTTTAGATGCTTACACGATCCCTTCTGGTACCCTGAAAGCTAGTTCTCAGGGAGGGGACTTTCTCATCAGTTCTATTTCAGGGGTCTCTGGGCCCTGTTTCATAGTGTATCTGCAGAGAGAACTTACCTCACACTTCTATAGGGCAACCACAGAAATAGAAACAGTCCGTATATTTGGAAAGTCTCTCAAATAGTCCTGGCCAAAAATTCAAAAGAAGAATTCTCATGTGTGGTATTCAGGGTCTTTTTAGGTGGTCTTTGGCTCTCTTAGGGAATATTGTAAGCTCAGATAAGAAAAGTTCATTAAGACTACATATACTCAAAGAAGAGTTAATACCCCTACTCCTCAAATTGTTCCACACAATAAAAAAGGAAGAAACATTGCCAAAATCTTTTTATGAGTTGTCAGTCATCCTAATACCCAAACCATACAAAGACACAACAAAGAAAGAGAATTAAGACAAATCTCCCTCATAAACATTGATGCAAAAATACTCAATAAAATACTGACAACCAAATTCAAGAACACATCAAAATAATCATTCGGCATAATTAAGTAGGCTTCATCCCAAAGATGCAGGGATGGTCAACATATGAATATCTGTCAAATGTAATCTACCACATAAACAAACTGAAGGAAAAAAATCACATGGCTATCTCATAAGATGCTGAAAAAGCCTTTGACAATATCTAACAGTCTTTGATTATGAAGGTCTTGAACAGATCAGGAATACAAAGAACATATCTAAACATAATAAAGGCAATATACAGCAAGCTGAGAGCAAATATCTAACTTAATGGAGAGAAATTCAAACTGGTTCCACTAAAATCAGGAACAAGACAAGGCTGTCCACTCTCTATATATAGTACTCAAAGTTTTAGCTAGAAAAATAAAACAACAAAAGAAAATCAAGGGAATACAAATTGTAAAGGAAGAAGTCAAACTTTCACTATTTGAAGATGATATGATAGTATATATAAGTGACCCCAAAAGTTCTACCAGAGAACTCCTGCAGCTGATAAACACCTTCAGCAATGTGGTGAGATACAAGATTAACTCAAAAAAATCAGTAGCCCTCCTATACACAGATGATAAATGGGATGAAAAAAATCAGGGAAACATCACCCTTCACAATAGCCACAAATAACATAAAATATCTTGGGGTAACTCTAACCAGAAAAGTGAGGAATCTGTATGACAAGAACTTTAAGCCTTAAAAAAAATTAAAGAAGATATCAGAAAATGGAAAGATCTCCCATGTCTTGGATAGACAGGATCAACATAGTAAAAATGGCAATCTTACCAAAAGCAATATACATATTCAATGCAATGCCCATCAAAATCCCATCACAATTCTTCATAGGCCTCAGAAGAATAATACTCAACTTTGTATGGAAAAACAAAAAACCCAGGATAGTCAAAACAATCCTGTTCAATAAAGGAACCTCCAGAGGCACCACCAGAGGTAGTCAGATCTCTGTTAGTTCAAGACCATCCTGGTCTACATAGTGAGTTCCAGGCCATCCAGAGCTCTCTAGCAAGATTCTATCTCAAAGGGTTGGAAGAGGAAGTAGGGGAGCCAAAGAGTATCCATCTCTTTCTGTTTCCAGCAGCAGATGTGATGTGACCAGTTGCCAACTTCCTGCCACTGTGACTTCTCCATCATCAAGGAAGCAAAACAAAGCATAACCTCTTTCCACTGCTTTTGTCAGGTATTTCTGTCACAACAACCTGACAAATAACGGATATACCTAGACTCAGTGGCTTAGTCTAGACGCAATGACAGGGGTTAATTCATTAACTGCCTCTGGCTGGTTGCTCCTGGCAACTGCCTTTAGCTCATAACTAAATTCTAATATGACATCTTAGAGACTTTAGCTTAAACTAGAAGAAAAAAAAACTCTATCAGAATTTAGAACAGAAAATCAACTGTAGACTTTTTATATTGATTAAAATCTGAGTCTTCATCTCTTAGCAGCAGATATGTCCTCAAGGTCATAGTAAGAGCTTCACTGGCTGCACATGTCCTATCCAATTAGATACACAAACATCAATTACTTTTAAGGCACGGGAAAGCCCTTCACTGTAGGGTTGCAACAGCAGTGTGAACAGAAACAACAGATCCAGTATGGGAATGACAAGACATTCCCCAGTTCTGCAAGCCAGGCCCAGCCAGGGCTCAGCACACCGAAGCATATCCCATTCAACCAGCCCTGGCCGTCTCCTTTATGGAAATCACTCAGTGTTGCTGGAGAAACTGTTTGTGCCTTTTTCAGCTCATTAATTTCTCTGTATTTAAGAGGAACAGCACTTCCATCCCTTAGATTAGATTTTGTTCATTAAGCCTTCATCTTGCTTCCCAACCTGACAAATTTTCATCAGTAGAGATCTGGGATTCAGATACCACAACCCATTAAGCACAACATCTTGGAATGTTCTACAAAACCCTCCACAGACAATCTGTCTTATAATATTAGCCTAGTAAAAGATTAAATACAAATGGATGCTTTCAGTAGCATTGTGGGTGTATTGCCATTAGCGTATCACTTCCCATACAAATGATTCCCACTTTGCAGAACACTTTTAATCATACAGAATACACAAAGTCTGAAGAGTTCAAGTTCTTATTTGTTTGCCTTTAATAACAACTGGCTCATCATTTAGTGTCTGTTATTTTCTCTTCTAACTGTCAGAGGTGGGGAACGCACATGATGGTTTCGGAGATGCTACTTAAAACACTTAAAGAAGAAAGTACTGATGGTTAAATCAGAGTGCCTAAAAGCAAGAGCTCAACTAAGATGCTGCCACTCTTGGAGGGAAACAGTACAGCTCGTGGTCCATTGTGTTTGCTTGGGGGTGACCTCCAAGATCCAAGGAAAGCTGGGCATGGAGAAAACTTTAGTTTGGGGGAACTAGACAGCATTACAGCTTGCTGTTCAGCCCCAGACTTCTTTCTTCTATATAAT
This sequence comes from Alexandromys fortis, assembly GCF_014885135.2. NCBI lineage: Eukaryota > Metazoa > Chordata > Mammalia > Rodentia > Cricetidae > Alexandromys > Alexandromys fortis. The sequence goes on from NW_026067963.1 coordinate 914,090, forward strand.
GAACATCACCTGCTAAAGAGGAAGGCCAGAATGACCATGCAAGATTCATTGTGGTTGAAGATGTCCCAAATGGAAAATCCCCCTGTCATCTTGAAAGGTGCAAGAAAGCACTGAAGCTAGAGATTTCCGCCCCAGGAGCTGGCAAGTAACCCCATAGTGGGAAACTGGGAAAAACTCTGGTTTTAAATGTCATGACCTCAAAAAGGAAGACCTTGGCCAGGGGAAGATGCAACCTTAGCAGTTTTATAGTCTAAGCTCAGAAAAATACACTGTCCTCTGAAGAGAGGTATGTGCTGCTTTGAGTATTTGGAGTTTTCACACTAATATAGATGTTAATCATATCGGAGAGTTAAAAAGAAATTTATATGTAATTTCTCACATTTCCTGATCAGACTGCCCTACAATGTGATTAACACGATGATCACAATAAAAATGTTTTATTTAGTAGATAATTGTATGTACCGGTACCAACCATTTCCAAATGTCTCCCTTTATTACCCTTGTTCAAGAAAGTCTTAATATTTAAGTGATTTACGGATCACTTAAAATGCCAGCTTTGCCATTAGGAGGTACATTCACTATACGTAGCTTAATTTTATAGTACATTATTTCTTTATAAACAGACATATTACTGGAGAACATTAATTAAACCCTTTCCCCATCATGCTCTACATTTCAAAGACAACAGTGTAACCAAGTGTCGCCTGACGGTTGTGCCTGTGACTCCATTTCTTGGCTCACAAAAGAAGCCAACTCCCCAGGAAGTGGTGCTGCTGGGATTGCAGGCTTAGGTAACAGACAGCTATGATTTGTGAAAGAGATGCTTAATGAATAATGCATGGCAGCTGTGCTTCAACAACCCAATTTGCTGAACTATTTAGCATCCATAACCTAGCTGTAATGGAAACAGAAGGCCTTTTAGAGGCAGATTATAAGAGGCGTTTTAATAAAATGATATCACTCTAATCATGTGCATCACATTTGCATCAAGAGAACCTGGAGTTTGGGCTGCGAGAAAAAAGAGAACTTTCACATCCGCCTCTTCATCGGCCCTTGCTCGGTCACATGTCATGAGCCACGTGAGGGTCGGCCACCAAGGAGGATTTGAGAAAGCACTGGAAAAGCTTTTTGTAAATCAGACTAAAAAGCGGAAAAGCTGATTCCAGGAACCTCCTCTGCTTGCAAAAATAAGTCTGAGGAGGATCGTGAAACTATACGCAAATTTCCTATTTGTCTAAAACTGAATAGCAAGATGGCCAAGGTAGCTCCATGGATTAGGGCTCCTGCCACTAAGCCTGAGGACATGGGATTGATATCCAGGACCCACGTGGTGAAAGGAGAAAAAAAATGACCCCAGATATTTTCTACTGACCTCCATGCATGCACTACTATTCACACACACACACACACACACACACACACACACACATGTCACAAGCAAATATCACAAAAGAATTAAAACGATAAAAATAAAACTAAATGGCTAGTATCATGTAACACATATAATAAAAACCCAAAGACAAATATTGGGGTTCAAGTTGTAGATCAGAAAAGCAGAGCAGCCAGCCTCTAGAGATATCTTAGCTCTAACAACACTCAAAGGGGCGATCCTGCAACGCTCCCCATCAACCTCAGACTCCACAGTCTACTGAATTTCTGTCTCTTCCCTTTATATTCCTCTCTCTTCCCAGTCATTTCATTCCTGTCTCCACCTCCCTAGTGCTGGGATTAAAGGCTGTGATCCCAAGTGCTAGGATCACCTTGGGTGAGCTCTGTTTCTCATTTTGACAGATTTAACCTTGTGTAGCCCAGGGTGGCCTTGAACTCACACAGATCTGTCTGCCTCTGTTTCTCCAGTCCTGGGATTAAAAGCCTCCACTTCCTGGCCTGTATGGCTGCTTTGCCCTCTGATCTTTATATTAAAACACAAATAATATACCACTATAGTATCACATAAAAATTCCCAAAATAATATCATTTTCTAACATTAATAAGAAAAAAATGATTAAAGTAATCTTCAGGGATGGAAAGATAACTGAGTGATTAAGAACACTTGCTCTTGCTGAGGACCTGGGTTTGGCTCCCAGAACCCACATGGTAACTCTAACTATCAGAAACTCCAGTTTCAGGAACTCTGAGGCCCTCTTCTGACGTCCATCAGACCCAAGCACACATGTGGTACACATGCAAACAAAACATTCACACACATAAAATAAAATAAATACATCTAAACACAATTAAAACAACAAAAATAAAATAAATCTTTCATAAGTCATTTGGTGATCATGTTGGAATCGTTTATTGCCTATTTTTCTGCTGACCTCCTACTCTCCAAAACCAAGATTCGAAAACAAAAATCTTATAACCTAACACTTGAGAAACCATGAAAATAAAAAAATATGTTATCATTACTTAAATTTAAATTTAGTGGTTTCACCATTCATAAGAATGAGAACAGCAATACATTTACATAGATTTTTTTCTAGTACTAGCAATACATAAAGGTTAAACCAAATTTGGCAAGAATGGGATTTTATGATTGAATCGAAGGCAGCCATTGTGGCCAGAAATCATTTTAACATTAAATTTCACTAGTGACATGAACATTTAAGAGACCTTCTGCACAGAAAAAGATTGGCTGTGGTCATAAGGAATTCTTAAGAAGAAGAAAAAAATGATATTAATAAAATATTGGCCTGGATGCTGTATTTCATAAACGGAATCAGCAAATCCTAACTCTCCTGGTATTAGCAGGTGCTATGCAAACTGGAAGGGGAGAAGAGTCATCACAGACCAACTTTGCTATAAATAGTGCAAACTACAATAGCAATTGGCCAGGCTAGATACAGCCAATAGTGCAATAGCCGCACTAAGATGTTGGAGTAATCAATTGTGTCTGATTGGACTTAAGGTCTGCTAAATAGGCAGAAACTTATGCCTTGTACTGCTAACCTAGACAAGAACACACGGCTGAGGAGAGTTCATGGTCCCTAGAGAAGAATCAGTTACTGCTGCCATTTTGTAGTATCCCAATACCTCAATACTTATTCTGATAATCATGAATTAGTGTTTCACAGATGTTTCTTTTTTCCCTTTTCTTTTCTTCCCTTTCCTTTTCTTATTTTCTTTAAACAAGATTTCCCTATATAGACCAGGCTGGCTTTAAACTTGAACCTGCTATGTAGACTGAACTAGCCCTGAACTTATAGAGATCCACCTGCCTCTGTCTCCAGAGTCCTGGGGTAAAGGCATGCACCACCTTGCCAAACTAAAGAAATGTCTTTTTTGCAGTGAACAGAAGTTGTTACAAAGAACCATAGCTAGTCAATGTATAGAAGAAAAACATGACGGTGGAGTGTCCACCCCCAAATAGGACATTTGTAATAAATACAACTGCTACACTCAAGACTCAGGGACACTGTGGAAGAAGATTGTAAGAGCCAGAGGTCAGAGAGACCCACTGATAAACAATGTCTTCTGGACATGACAGAGATGTTGCACCATGTTGCCCCCATGAACTCTTAACAACTACGGTCACCTGAACAAGTTCAGACTAATGAATATTTCAGTACGGATAGAATACTGGTTCACCAGGCTCCAATCCCAGGTGATGTGCTGCAAGCAAGAAGGGAGAACCAGTTTTCTTTAGAGATGGACCTCTGGTAGGATGTCTACGTCCCAGTGGTCAGCCATATCCTATGTGCATATGGCACCATTAACTGGACTCAGTAGAAGATGGAGAGATAAATAGATAGATAGATAGATAGATAGATAGATAGATAGATCATACATATGTATGTAGGTAGGTAAATGATAGATACAAAGATAGGTATAAGATGAATACACAGAAAAAAGGACATAACTTTGGGAAAGGGATGTGGAGAACACAATAGGAGTTGGCAGGGAATAGTAGACAGCATTGTACTCATGTTTGCCTTGTATTCAAAAGTGTTTTTTATTAACCAAATCCAATCTTCCAAGTAGAACATAGTAAAAAAATCATACCACATCTATCCTTCTTGTGTCCTTTGAACGTTCATAATATAGCATCTTCAAAGCCTAGGGATTAGCTAAGGAGAGTGTGCTTTTGGTTCAGACTAAGCAGAAGCCAACCAGAGTTCAAGATCGTCTGACATTTGTAAAACATCTTACATAAACAAATGTCAGACCAAACACGGTGGGGGACATTATTATTCTTAGGTGATTTAACTTCTTGTCCAGAGGCAAGCAGTAGACCTTACAGAAAGTTCTATAAACACAGGGTATCTATCTGGCTTCTACTGAGGAAGAACTGCTGGTGGTTGAATAGTTTCAACTAGATGGCCTATACACTGTCTGTGATGACTTGAAACAATTAGTACTGTCACTGACAAAATGAAGACAGAATGGATGGAATAACTGAAGTATATAGTCTCACAGTGCAGCGCTGGGAGAAGATAAGGAAAAGAATTTCAAGAAGGGCCCTTTGGGGCCTATACTGCTATCTGATTTGAAGACGCCCTGGGCAGACCTTGCATCTCTCATGGAATTTCTTTGTGTGGTACAAAGTGACATAGTTGCATACAGTAGGAATAAGGATGGTAAAGCAGCCCCCATACCTCCAAACATCTTTGAAACCACTTATTCTTCTCCTAAGGTGCCATTACTTCAGAGCGAGGCAGGAAGCTGCCTATCAGGGTTAACACAGTTTGTCACAAATGAGCCTTTCACTTCACAGGATATAAACCAAGCTTTATATATGCAAATTATCCATGTCAATGATATCCTTGAAATATAAGTCCACATATCCCCAGGCTCAGATAGATAGGTAGGTAGGTAGGTAAGTAGGTAGATAGATAGACAGATAGATAGATAGATAGATAGATAGATAGATAGATAGAGATATTAGGTAGATAGATAATATAGATTGATTTATATGATGTGATTTGATATGATATATTAACCATAAGATTAGACTAGAGACTGAAGATTTGGAGGAGGAAATTAGCAGGACCTGAAAAAAAAAATTCAGTCAAGAAAGTATTTTTTCATCTGGGTCCTGGACTTGACATAGACACATAAAACCATGTGCAGATGCATGATGTTTAAGTAGAAGACAAGCTAAGAGTGGAATGAAAGAGGAAAAATTCTAAAAATATACACACTTGTAGGGAAATGTCTTTAAGAAAGCTGGTGATACACACAACGAACACATGTCAACCAAAGGGCAAGAATAGCAAATCTCATCAGTGCTGAGAATTCATTTCAGTCTCCTATCCTAAAGAGTCCTTCCTAAAGAGTCTCCTATCATTTGACATGTCTGATAACAACTCACAACTTCACACACCTAGAAAAGTCTGTTCCTCCTGCCAAGAACATGGAAATCATTCTGGAAGTCTCCATCAACCTTGGCTAAGTCCTGCTGATTTTATCATCTGGATATCTGTTAAATTGCTCACTCCTGTCTCCGCTGCTGTCACTCTTCTCCAGGCCGTCATCACCTCCCCCAACACCTTTCCAAGCCCCTCCCACTCTGCAACTCACAGGCAGAATGTGGAATTTCCCTTTGTGGTACAGGTGATATATGTAAGGGGGAGGGGCATGGCAGAACATTCCCCATCCTAAGAAAGTTTATAAAAATTGCCTACCTGATCAGGTGACATCCTCCCCACTCCTGCCACTGCCCATTTCTTACTTCTTAGAAGACATGAAAGGTTTCCTATTGTTGAGGAGAGCTCCAATTAGACTAAAGACCAAACAAATCCTTAACAGGGCCCCACAGAAACAGACCCTCACTATCCCTCCAGATTCACGTCAAGTTGGTTTCCTTCCCGGCTTTGTGTCTCATCTGCAAATTCCTCAAACACCCAAGCCCCATGAGACACAAGAAGAAGTTTAGCCAGCCCTTCCTCTAACTACTCCTCTCCACCCTTCAACCTCAGATCAAACGCTGCTTCCTCTGAGAGGCATTCCCTAAACTCAAGTCGGATAACCTTCCACCTGCCATACACTCACAAGGTATCCTGTACCTTCCCTTTCTGTACTTACGGAGATTTGTGATTATTCGTGAATTTGTGTGATTGGTTTGTTGTTTCTTTCGCTCAGCTGTGGACGGCATGGAGATTTCAGCATGCACGCATGCGTGAGCTGTGGACGGCACGGAGACTTCCGCATGCACGCATGCGTGCCCATCTTTGGGTCCATAAAGCCAAACACAGCCCCTGACGTATAGAGAATTGGTTTTGTGAGTCATTGTAGGTCGCAGCAGAAAAAGCACAACAACAAACACTTAACTGAACGGAAAGAAGCAAGAGAGGGGCCTAGTGCAGACTCTTCATCTAAACCTTGGGATTGGCTTTGGTCCGGGCTAGCTTCGCCAGCCCAGCTGATAAGCGGAGGAAAGGATGAGGTGACTGTGAGGGAGGTTGATAATAAGTCCGCTCTACTCTCCTTGAAGCCGCACTTGCCTGGCCACCTCTGAGACTGCCCTATATAAGGCAGACTCTCTCTCACGGCGTTTCCTCGAGCGTGTGTCCTACTTTTATTTGAGATGAAATCAGGAAGCTGAAAACATCTGAGACTACATTAATAACTGGTACCGACATAAAACGCCGGCCACATTATGTAAGCTTTGTCTGTCCAGACAAGGTTACTATCAAGCTTTGATCAAGTCGGTGTCTTATTGCTTGTCCCCAGTCAGTTTCTCCGCATCAGCCGTCTCTGGGTTTGTACATCCCCAGATGCAGCAAGCGCTGCTTTCCCCGCTGAGGGAGTTTTCCCCACAGGGTCACCTTCCCTCCTCCCTAGGGCATCTTCTGTGAGCTAAACTCTTCATGCCCCGCTCCTCCCTCCCTCCCAAGTCTCTTCCTAGTTTTCACATCTCCCTAGGGGAGCCTGGCCTCTGTTGCTGGGAAGTGCTGGTGGGTTTCCATCCACTGACTCACAAGCAAGGCACAAACAGCTGCCAGGGCTTCATGGCTGCCCCGCATCAGTTTTGCTTCCTGCTCCTAGAACTGCTACAGCAGGTTCGTTCCAGCCCATAAGGCAAAATCCTGTGCTTCCAAGAGGGAAAAAAAAAATGAATGTCCTCTCCACACTTTGGCATCAGCTACCCAATCCCTCTCTCTATTTCTCTACCCTGCCCAATTTAGAGAAGGCCACTTCAGTACCTACGCCAGAGGCTTCCCTGCCAGCCGGGCTAAGCAGCCGCTCATTTTGGATCCCCCTCCTGAAAAAGCCCTTGCCACTTACACAAAAGATCTTTCTGGGAAACAAAAGAGAAGAGGCTGCTGTAATGCTGGCAGCTGGCACGCGCAGCCCTTCACTTATCTGCCGATTGCAGAACAAATGAGAGCTTATGAAAGAAGCATGCCTGCTGCAGTCTGTTTAACACCCCTTAAACGGAAACTCAAACCTCTCCGCATGGAGCAGACTTTGCGCGCTGACCCCTCAGGATTACAGCACCAAGCTCGCCACATCCATCAGTTGAGTTTATGGGCAGATTAATAGGGATTAGGAAAACACCTTCAAACTGAACTCACATTCCAGGCCATTAATTCAACTGGACAAGAAAGAAGCTATGGATGCAGCAGCTAAAAATAAAGTAAACTGTCTCCCGTTCCTAAGGCTTGGGTATTTTCATCAGCAAGAACATAGAGAGCAAGTAAATGTACCCACTCCATCTGCCGAGTACTCTATGCAGTTCTAAGATGTTGGACTTAGTACAGAAGGACAAAGAATACATGAAAACAAATCAGAGCTCAACGTAAGTGAAGGAAAAAAAAAGAGCCCGTAGACAGTGCTTGTGTCTTCCAGTGGCAATGAGCTGTCTTTAAATAATCATCAGGCGATGAAAGGAGACAGAGACCCACATTGGAGCACCAGACTGAAATCTCAAGGTCCAAATCAGGAGCAGAAGGAGAGCGAGCACGAGCAAGGAACTCAGGACCGCGAGGGGTGCACCCACACACTGAGACAATGGGGATGTTCTATCGGGATCTCACCAAGGCCAGCTGGCCTGGGTCTGAAAAAGCCTGGGTTAAAACAGGTCTCACTGAACATAGTGGACAATGAGGACTACTGAGACCTCAAGAACA
>NW_026067963.1:922809-1043855 GCF_014885135.2 Alexandromys fortis
GGGGGGGGGGGGGGGGGGGGGGGGGGGGGGGGGGGGGGGGGGGGGGGGGGGGGGGGGGGGGGGGGGGGGGGGGGCAGAAAAGGTTGTTAGAGCCATTGAAGTTTGAGTAACAGACAGCTGTGAGCTTGCCTGTTATGGGTACTGGGAACCGAACTCGGATCCTCTGGAAAAGCATAGAACATGCTCTCAGACATTGAGCCATCTCTTCAACCCCCAAACCTGTTATACCTTTTGTTATTGAGCCTGTATTCAGATAGCTCCTAAGGTGGCCAACAGAACAAGACAGAAATTTCACCCAGGACTTTTAGGGCTGAAGTTAGGCTACACTGTAGATTTGAAGTCTAAATTAAATATCCTGTAGCTAGGGTCTTACGGAAGAAATTCAAACATCAGATAAATGATTAGATGTCTCAGGAGTTTTAACCTAATATTTCCAAACCTCCAGTAGCATGTCATACTTTGTAACTATGTATCCATTTGCTTTTTGCGAAGAAGACTTGATAGCCTTTATTGGATTCTCATTGTTTACACAGTACTGTTTGTGACACCTCAAAGCATTTTTTAATTTAAGTTGCTTGATCAATATCACATATTTGGATGTTTGGAATTGGTTTATTATTTTTACTTGCTACAATATATTGGTAAACAAGGTCTAGGGTGTGGTGCAGTTTCTACAGTGCTTACCTAGAAAGTAAGAAGACCCGGAGTCCAATGTCCTACATCCCAAAGCCAAGTGTAGCAAAAGTAAATGTGTGTGTGTGTGTGTGTGTGTGTGTGTGTGTGTGTAAGTAATATATATGTGATATATATGTGTGCAAGTCTTTGCTCTTTGGAGAGCTCCAAGTTAAAAAAAATGAATAAATGTTATCCTATTGTATGACTATCCTTCAAGTGGTGTTTGGGTTTTGGAGTTTATAGATCCCTCAAAACTCAGACATGTCCTAAGTGTATGGCATACACTATGTGCCCAGTGTTCTTGCAGCTTTCTTTCTTTTCTGCAGACTTCATAGGTTTTACTTGATGGTCTGATCCTCCCATTCTCAATGCAATCTGACTGTGGTGCCCCTCAGCTCTTGTGATAATCTTTCAAGAAGAGTTTTCTTTTTGGGGGTCTTATGTGAGGCAGAAGAATAATCTAATCCAGTGGGTCCTGGTGATTCTCGAGGTAGCTGTTGGGTACACTGGGAAAAGATCCTCACCTTTTTGTCTTGTACACAAATCTCTGAGTTGCTGATAAACACGTAGACACTGTAAGATCTGAAAATAAAGCCATCACTACAGAAGTAATTTCAAGCAAGCCATAGAGACTAGGACCCCACTTCTTGGTGACATAGTTAATTCATGAATGCAGGTCCATCAGAGCCTGCATCACTTGTCAATTATATAAATGTCAATAAAACTCGTGCAAGGAACTACAGAAATGACTTAACAGTTAAACACAGTGCTCTTCCAGAGGACCCAAGTCCAGGTCCCAGCATTCATATCAGAGGACTCATGATTGTCTGTACCTCCAGTTCCAGATGGATCTGACACCACTGGCCTCCAGGGACGCCCGCACTAACATGTGCATAGCAACACGTATACATAATTAAAATAAATCTTTGTTTTTTTTTTTTAACTCCATTCCTATTTGAGCTAACTTCTCTGTCCCTTGAAACCAAAAGAATCATAGTTGAAAATACGGCCGCACAATCTGCCAGTAACCACTTAGGCTCGCCATGAAATAAATCTCTGTCAATTAATATGGCTTTTCCTGTGCAGGCCCACATAAACTCTTCAGAAAAGGGATCTCTCTGTCTTCCTTCCCTTTGCTTGTGCCATGGCTCCCACTCCTCTTTTCAAAAGTACATCCAAAATAACACAAATTCCCTCAAGGACTCATATTTCCATTTAAAACATGCTCTGAAATGCTATCAGCTCTTGGAATCATTTCACAGAAACCTTAACAAGACAAAGCAGCAATGAGGATGTAAACTGTAATATGGCCATGGTTTCTGAACAGGGGGCATTAGGTATAATGAGGAAACAGACCTCCTTCCAGTTTCATTTGTCCCAGGAAGCTGGAATCAGCGTCAAAGGCAGCACCACTTCTCCACAGAAATAAATTATTCTTTTCCTTGAGAAAAAAAGAAAAGAAAAAAAAAAAGACAAGAGCAGACATCAGATCCTAAACTGTAATCCTCTGTTTATAATTTGTAAAATTATAATTCAAATGGCAATTAGCAAGTGACCAAAAAAAAAAAAAACCAACCCTTGATCCCTGGAGATCTGAGGACTATTTATAGTGGAGACAGAAATCAGTGCAGGCAAATTAACGGCTTCCAGCTTGGTGTGTCCAATGTACTCACACGTATTTGATGAGACCTGTTTAGCGCAGATTTTCAGTAATTATTTACACCACATTTGGAAAAGTGGTGGCAAGCCAGACACACACAGTCGCACTTAGTCAGAAATTAGGCATCAACAAATCCCCTGGCCTAAACGGGAAAGTTTCATCATAAACAGCTGGAACAACAGCAGATGCAGCTCCCAGCTAAATGCAAAATATTGTAGGCTGGGAACTAAGCCCAAGAGCTGGCCTTAATATTGTGGGCTCCTCGGCTGCCTTGTTTCATACGATCCTTTAAGAAGTAGTCATTTATGTATGCCCTCTGTTTTAAGTCATGCTTTAACATAGTTCTTGCTGAACCCAAATCAAGGATCCTCCTGCCTCAGCCTCCTGAGTCACGATTCTTACACTCAAATTCCTATCTGACATCCGGCGAGAACACCAGCACTTTGCCCAAAAGTGGGTGGTAAGCTGGAAAACAACTGCATAGTAAAACACAACAGTTAGAACCAACGGGGGAGTGACTGTCTTTCATCACTGTCTGCCTTGCAGAAAGTTCTCGTCTGGATGGCTTTGTCAGAGGTTGCCATCCATCAACCCAGCAGTGCAGAAGAAGCCAAATTCATCATCCACCATCTGACATCTACTCCGTTTCCAAGTATTCAACCATAATGTGATTCTGAGGCTCTCTCAGAAAATAAATAAATGAGAATATTGGAATGGTTAACTATATAAGTAGGAATTTCAAGCAGGGCACTCACAAAGGTGTTAGCATGGAAATTTAGTGCAATTACATTCCTGAGCTATAGTTCAACCAGCAGATCTTTTTGCAGAATCCTGCTTGAGATCCACTACCTTGCTGAGTTCCTACCCAACGAAGTTCTTTGTTTACCTGAGCCACAAAGATTCTATGGCGTTAAAACAAGACATGTGTGTGTGTTAACTTCTCTGAGTCCTATAATATGAGGAAATAAAAAAATGATGCAATGCCAGGCAAGGTGGCTTACACCTTTAATCTCAGCACTCAGGAGGCAGAGACAGGTGGATCTATGTGCATTTGAGGCCAACCTGGTCTACAAAGTAAGTCCCAGGACAATTAGGACTACATAGAGAAACCCTGTTTTGAAAAAAAAAAAAAAAAAAAAAAAACAGAAAATTAACAATAATAATTCCAGTATTTTAAGAATACTCATCTCAACTGTAAATAAGGCAGCCCCCATTCAGTGTTTTTGTCAGACTCTGCAGTGAGAAGAGACATAAGAGAAAACATAAACTCCAGCCCTAGATTCCCTCAGACTCCATCCTGGCGGTGTCACCATCCTACCCCAGTGAGGTTTCTTTACTCAGCCTGTCATCTCCTGTGGCCATCCTCAGCTTCTTTTGTTCCCTCGTTCCTAGGACAGGGTCCCATAGGCAGAGGCATGACTTGCAAGTCAGACAAAAGAAGATAAACATAATTCCACATACCACCAACATCATTTCTTAGACCTCACCTACTAGGGAGAAATATTGTATTCAGGAATACTAGGCTAGCCTGAGACAACTCCAGATGTAAGAGGTTTATTTGGGGCCTTATATACTTTTCCTCCCTGCATTTTTTTATTCACACTGCTGGTTAGTTCAATCCTAGCACATAACTTGTTATCTGACCCAAGGAGGTACTCAATCAACATGGGTGCCACCAACTAAGTTAATTCATTGGTTGAGTAGAATATTGGATTCTTTGGCTGCTATCAGCAAGGTCTATACCACCAATGCTGTCCTTGAAAGATCAGTTCATCATCAAATTTTCTTATCCAGAGAAAGTAATCTCGTTTTCAATTAATATGCTCACAGCAGGAAGTAGGATTTAAATTAGAATATTCCATTATAAACAAGTCATACCAACAGCTGTTTACCTGAGAATTCCTGTAAATACAATTAGTCCCTAGGGTTAAAATTTTCAAGCCAGGAAAGGACACCCAGATTATACAACATATGTCCCTACCAGTGTGATCATACTTGGAATTAAGCCCTTTGCCCTCTTCTGGGAACTGCCAAGCCCATGAGCTGGGCTTCATTTCTGCATGTTTTCTATTGTTCATCTCACTCCTACCAAATGAATATGTAACAGATCATACAAGAGCCATTTAGAAATATTTCATATACAAGAACAATGAAAATACTATTTTGTTTGCTCTTAATATATAGTCTATTAGGTATATATTAGAAGTATATTTTAGGCATCTATTAGGAAAACCCAGGGTTCTTGTTTGTAACAATGTCATGGCAAGTATATACTAGCTCTGAATCCTGAATAAATGGTATAGCCACTCCGTGGCTCTCTTTATCTTTTTAGAGGCATAAAACAACTTTCTCAAAGAGCTGTCTTGAGAAAGAAGGATGCCTGGCAGTAAATGGCCATGTGATAAGCCATGACTTCTGTAACTTAAATTCAAGAAAGTACAGTGGAACTCAGGCATGCAAGTGGCCATTTTGATTCTTACAGAATAATTGCAAACTTGGGAATGAAGACAGACACTGGACTCTCAAACACAGAGTGTATGATTGGGCCTCAAACTAAAGCAACAGTGGAAGTATCCACACCTAGAAGTATTCAAACACATTAAAGTAACATGATGTCTGTCTTTGGGCTTCTATCACAGTGACAAAACACCAGGACCAAAAACAAGTTGGGGAGGAAAAGGTTTATTTGGCTTATACTTCCACATTGCTGTTCATCACTGAAGGAAGTCAGTGCAGGAACTCAATCAGGACAGGATCCTAGAGGCAAGAGCTGATGCAGAGGTTATGGAGGCCTGCTGCTTACTAGCTTGCTTCCCATGGATTGTTCAGTCTGCTTTCTTATAAAACCCAGAATCACCAGCCCAGGGATGGCACCACCTACCCTGGGCTGGGCCCTCCCCCATTGATCACTAATTGAGAAAATGCCTTACAGATGGCATTTCCTCACCTGAAGCTCCTTCCTCTCTAATGACTCTAATTTATGTCAAGTTGACACACAAAACCTAATGTCTTAGTTAGGGTTTCTATTCTTCTATTGCTGTGAAAAGACACCATGACCACAGCAACTCTGACAAAGGAGAACATTTAACTAGGGCTGGCTTACAAGTTCAGAGGTTCAGTCTGTTATCTTAACCGTGAGGCATGGCAAGGTGCAGGCAGACATGGTAGTGGAGACGGAGCTGAGAGTCCTACATCTGCATCTGCAGGCAGCAGGAAGAGAGTGCCACTGGGCCTCACTTGAGCTTCTAACACCTCAAACCCTGCCCCCAGTGACACACTCCCTCCAACAAGACCACACCTTAATAGTGCCACTCCCTATGAGCCAATGGGGGCCATTTTCATTCAAACCACCACACATGATGCGCTGATGAACCCATAAGTTGAGGTAACAATCCCAAACCAGAAGGAAATGCAAAAAAAGCAGTTTGTCCCTTGCAGCACTCCTAAAGCTAACTTCAGAGAAGAGAAATTTCCCTAGGAAACCAGAATTAGAAACAAAATGCTTTACCTAGCAACTGCTAGCCAGCCTCTGCCTCTCACACAGCACCACCCTCCTACCCAGATTCTCTCTGAGAGTTCTAAAAATTCCTTACAATCCAGCCTCAAAGGGCAAATTCCTGGAACAGCAATAGGCAGAGACAGCTAGAGCCTTAATGTAGGGCCACAGCTGATGGGACATGCCTGTGATTACTACATATTACGGCTGGAATGGGTCCCCAAAACACAAAAGTCAAAGTACTAACCTCTAGGACCTCAAAAGGAGACCTTATTTAGAAAGAAGGTTTCTGCAGCAGTCTATTAAAATGAAGTTATTAGGATGGGTTCTAATCTAACACAATGCTTTCCTTATAAGAAGGAGATCTTTAGACACAGCCATGGGCACACCCACATAGGAATAACACTCCATGAAGATGAAAGCAGACATTAGGATGGCATATATATGAGCCAAGGAACACCCAAGATTGCCAGAAAACTATCAGCCATGAAAAAGCACGCAGAAGAGATTCTCACAGACCTCAAAAAGGACTCACTGCTGATGCCTTGTTCTTGGATTCCTAGCCTCCAAAAATATGACAAAAAAAATGTTGATCTTTAAGGTACCCATTTTATGGTACTTGTTACAGTAACCAAAGCACACTAATAACACTGCTTTTAACTCCATCTTCACTTGAGGGGCTGTATACCTATGGGTGTTCTCAGACAATGTAAGCACAGTTTCCTCTACTTGGGAAACAAAAATCAGAAAGAGGAAGAAGAGAAAAAATGAAATAGGAGGAGAAGAAGGAGGAGGAAGGAAAGAATTCTAGGTAAGGATGCCTCTCAGATCCTGGAATGGATTAGATGTCTATGAAGGGGAGCCAGTTTTTCTTAACAAGCATTACTTTCATCTCTGCCTGTCCTCTAGCCTTAGTTAACAGCGTCTTTTATTCCTGAAATGCAAGAGCTAGTCTCCCAGGAAGCCAAAGACTTGTGGGATTGTTTTGCCAGGCACGCTGCTGAAACTCAAACAATATTTGCATTTTCAGTCTTAGAAGCTAATGATGTGGATGAAGAACGTTTGCATTCAGGCTTTCAAGACAATATAAACTGATCTCCTGGGTCGAGGGGAACTAGAATGAGCAAGAGACCAAAGATCACTCCAGGGAAAAAACAGATCTAGATTCCAGAGCCTCTACCATGTCAATCAATCCATTCGATGGAAAAGCAGTACAGAAGTCGGAAAACATTGAGGAGGAAGTCCCCAGTAGGAAATGCCTACAGAGGAGGAGGCTGGACCCTGGGTGTCAGAAGTTGAGGCTTGCTTCTGTCTCTCACAAGGCTTACCTAGAAACAATGTTCAAAATAAACCAGAGCTAGTAGAAGCTGGATCCAGAGAGACTTATTAAAAGGCTATTTTAGGAGTTCAGGGGAAAAAAATAAAACCAGAAAACAATGAGTCGTTTCAGAGGGGAGCAGACGGATCTTAGTGGCCACTTGAGCAAAGAGAAGACAACGGTGACTCTGGGGCACGAAGGTTAAAAACAACATGAGGCGGTGTATTGACTCAGGAAATAAGCCCAGGAGCGTTGTACTCCTTGGGGACCTTCCAGGTTGTCTCTCACAGTATCTTTCAGGCACCACGAGAATCATAAAATTGTTTAAGATGGAAATAAAGTGTCATGATAAAAAAAATCCAAAGCCCTAACCACTGACTTAGGATAAATAAAAGGAACTAGGTAAGGGGTTCAGAATCTACTATGTATGCAGACTTCAAGTGCTTCTCTGGAACACATCTGTGTGACATAATTACAGTAAAAATGATTACTGTGACTTGGAATGGCGATTTTTATAGAAGAGAAAGTCCCCAACAGTCACCCTTATAAGACATTATTAGAGGCACCCATAAACCAAAAAGTTAATAAAACATTGTTTTTAATAACATGATTTATATTTCAACACAAAGAACTACAGTACAACTCCAGGCTAGACTGACGCCTGGGTAGACACCCATTAAATCAATTAGAGAACCTGAAAGGAAAGTCAAAGGCAAATGCTACCCCCATCATAGTCGTTATTTTGAACCAAATATAGCATGAGCTGACATCCTCTAGCACTGGGGAAAGTGTGCTAATTCTATTAGAGCAGCCATCAGTACAAAGTCTGAAGCCATGCCTTACATCTTAGCACAATTTCGTTTGCTATAACCAAATATCAGAGACAGTTATTTACAAAGTTCAGGTTTTTGCCTGGGCTTGCGGTTCCAGAGGCTGGGGAATCCACATAAGTACCAACTTATGTAAAAAGCATCACAGCGTGGCACAGGGTGGGAAAGAAAATAGACGCATGCGCAAGAAACAAAGCATGAGATGTGCCCTGGCCGTACACCAACCTGCACTCAAGAACACAAACCCTGCAAGCCTACCGTAGCAGCGTCAGTCCGTCGTAACAGCCCAGTCACGTGACAATGGAGAGTAGTGAATCTGAGCTGCCACTCAGCCCGTGGTAAGCTAAGACTCCCTTGTGTGGCACAGAGGGTTTTGCAAACAGGTGGTCCCATCTTCCAGGGAAGCCAGACCTCCCCACATTTTCCTCTTCAAAGGAATCGTACAATTTTTCAACCTTCAAACTAACACCAACTCACTGTTGATTTCACTACCGTGACAATGTCCAAATGAATGAGAACAAGAAGGGAAGAACTATCCCTAAAAATAAGAAAAGATATATTTTCATCTAAGTAAGTTAAAAAAAAACCCTCAGATACTAATTCACTGAAAAATTAGCATGCAGATTGAAAAGGAAAACGTGTGTGTTCCCAGGTTTTAAGGCATTACATCTATGTAGTTCACCTACCACATCCCTTCCCAAAGTCCCTCAGAATAATTCTGATGACAAGTCAAATAGCTATTAACTCTTGGAGAATATTTAGGGCATCAGACTCTACCCTAACTCAGATGTCCCTCTATATAAAATAAAAATACCAGCTTGCTTCTAATCAACTCAAGTTCTGCAAACACAGCCGGTAACAAATATCTTTAAGGCGCAAATGGAAACCGACTCCTTGGTCTCCAGGTCACAGTATGTCCATTACTCTCCCTTAAACGGATTCTTCACAAGCAAAGCATACAGAAGTCTCCCGGAAAAGTCCTGCTCCACATTCATCACAAATGTGGAAAACAGAGGCCTTTATATTAGTCACCTGCCTCAAGCAATCACCAGAGAAGGGTTACCACAGACATTGTTCTCAGCAGCCTCTTTTAGAATCAAAGTATTGACTGGGATGATGGGAGACAAGCTAACACTGAGCTCTGAGCAGGACATGCAGCTGACCTACGGAAAGGCATGCTGGAACACCCTGGGAGAGGTGATCCTTAATGCCTTGTTCTTTTGCTCAGTTTTTCTCCCATACTACTCTCAAAAGGATTGTTTTTTAAACAAAGGTGTCTCTTACCAAATGGATCAGACTCCTAAAAACCTAATAAAAGATCTGGTCAGGCTCCAGAGTGGGTAGAGAAGCCTAGATTCTCAGACTGGGTTTACATTTCCCAGACACAATGGGCCCAGGCATGTCATCCTGAGTTTCTAAGAAGAAACTGCCGTCTTGCTTAGCTTTCTGGTTTCAAGAACTCTGTGCAACTGGCTGCCTGTGCGCTGACACGCCCACCATCATGCCATTTCCATCGCCCCACCAATGAAACAAAAGCAAGAACAAAAGGCCATGCTTCATGCATCGTCTCGCTCTTTGAGCTCCTGTAGGTAGAACGAGAGCGGGGACAGAAAGGAAGTTAAAGGCAGATAACAGTCCACTGTTCTCTGTGGTCACTAGTCTGAGGATGCTTAAATCCATGAAGATTTTCCTCAAGTACCTACTCTGCCTACTGCTTCGTGGGATTATAGTGGACTTAGAAGCATAGTTCCAACTCCCAAGTTTATCCAACACTCAAAGAGCACACACAGTTGCATTCCTGTGAGCACACATGCACACACACACATACACAGATGTAGTCCTGTGCGCACACACACACACACACAGATGCATTCCTGTGTGTACACATACAAATTCTTTCCCAAGCGCACACACACACAACTGGAGAAAAACTGAGAACCAATATAATAAGCTGTTTCCAAGGAGGGAAAGAGTCGATGGAAGGAAGCAGGCACCTCAGCTTGAGTCTCTGAGGAGCTGTCCTGCTGAGCCTCATGTACCGTGCTAGCCTAATTTGGAAACACATGATAGAAAAAAAAAAAACCCATGTAAACAGAATGCCTAGTTGAGAGTTTGCACAGCATTTTGAAGGTTATCCATGACACTTCCTGGTTTCATCATGAGAGATCCTCCGCTTCAGCTAAGAGAGTACAGAAAACACCCTGGACAAACAATAGGATAAATGGAAAGAATTGAAGAGGTGATAGTATTCTCCCACAAAGGGGGAAATACTGACTTCCCTGACTCTCACATCACTTCAGTATTTATTTTATTTTATGTGGAGGGGTGTTTTGCCTGCATACATATGTGTGTGTGTGTGTGTGTGTGTGTGTGTGTGTACCACTTGTGTGCTTGGTGCCTTCCAAGGCAAAAAGAGGGCATCAGATCTCCCTAGAACAGGTCTTAAAGTTGTGAGCCACCATGTAATTGCTGGGAATCGAGTCTGGGAATCGAGGCTGGGAAGAACAGCCAGTGATCATAACTAAGGAGACATCTCTCCAATCCCTCATTATACTATTTTTTATTACTTTTATTGAGCTATATATTTGTCTATGCTGTGGGACAATGGATTTGTACTTTGTAAAGATTTTTATTTTATTTTAATAAAATGCTGATTGGCCACAAGCTAGGCAGGAAGTAGAGGCAGGGCAATGAGAACAGGAGAATTCTGGGAAGAAAAAAGAGTCAATCTGCAGTCATTACAGAGAAAGCCAGACACATGGGGAAGTAAGATGAGAATACCTCGCTGATAAAGGTACCAAGCCATGTGGCTAACACAGACAAGAATTATGGGTTAAGATGTAAGATACGAGTTAATAAGAAGCCTGAGCTAATAGGTCAACCAGTTTATAATTAATGTAGACTTCTATGTATTCCTTTGGGACAAATGGCTGCAGAACCAGGTGGGACAGAAACTTCTGCCAACATTTCTACACTCCCCTCCGTTCTTCTCCCTCCCCTTCTATGCCCTCCCATGATCCCCACACTCCCAATTTGCTTGGGAGGTCTTGTCTTTTTCTATTTCCCATGTAGAGTAGAATCATTATACTATTTTTAAAACAGAAATGCTCTCAACTTTTCATCTATATTCTTTCTCTTATAACTATCACAAAAAGACAGCATCCTCCACATAATTTTAAAACTGAAAAGCTCTTTTGTTGGTTTTCCAATTGCATGTGGAAATAACAAGACAAATCGGACACCATGGTTTGTATTGAACTGAGCCAGTCAGACACACAAGAGATCCACAAAGGCGCAACCTTCATGCTTTGGATTGGGGCTCATTTTCCTGATTCCATGAGACGGGTTTCTAGAGACAGTGCAGAAGCTCACCATCCTCAGTATAATAACAGCCCTGCTGGGGAGCAGTGGATGTCAAACCAAAAAGCAATGGCAAGCCACCTTTCAGCAATGTATGTCGTGTTTGTTTCCGACATTAAGAAATCAAACCTAAGCAGCAAAACAGAGAAATATGGAAGGCAGGACTCATGATAGGGAAATAGTATTACGTTAGTGGAAGAATGTCCTTCCTCAGTCCCAGTCCTTCACTGGCTCTGTGAGAATCAGAGCTGGGTGGGGAGCGATTGGAGCTAAAATAAACGCTTCTGACAGGCCACTGCAACAAGAGCTATCCTTCCTGGAGAGGCTTTTCTCTATTTCAGATCATTTCAGGGACCTTTTATTCATCTCCTAAATAGATCTTTACTAATCCTGAAGTAGTGAATGAGTAGCCCTCGAGAAGATATTATATAAGAGCAAAAAAACAAATTCATTTTGACAATGATCTGCCCAGAAAGTCAAGTTAGCTTTCTCAAAAGTTGAAGTCAAAATCCTGAGACCACATCTGTCTCCCTGCAAGGAAAGCTTAGAGGTTTTGTTTTTTTGGTTTTTTGTTTTTTTTTTTTTTCCTGTCAGACCAGGAGGCAGCCTGGCACGCCTTGCTGTTTTCAAAGAATGAATGGTGACTCTCAGATCAATGTGCCTTGTACAGAAAATATTCAGAAAAAAAATACTTAACAAAGGAATTTGTTGGGAGGCTCTGCTGGTCAGAGGTTGCTGTCTACCGTGTCTGGACAGGTCTCTCAGAGCTCAGCACAACCTGGAGGACTCCCTCACTCCCTTTCCTCCACCCAGCTGAAGTCTCCTGCTCTCTACCTGACCTTCTTATTTGGAGAATGTGTCTAGGCCCCCATGCCTGACTTATCTCTAGTGTGACCCTTGGCACAGTTCCCTGCAAGAGCTTTCCCCGCTGCTGCCCACTTAGCAATCAGACATTGTTCTAGGAGCCCTGTGATAGGACCATGCTGTCACATATAACTAGACATTGCACTAGGAGCCTCCTGATAGGAGTGTGCTGATGCAAACCGGGTGATACCCCAGCCACTGTCCCCAGCCCTTATATCTCCCCTCACTCTGGAATAAAGTTGAGCTGTAGCACTGAAGCGGTCTTCTGGAAAGCTATTCCTGTTGTGCTCACAGGCCAAAGAAAGCCCTGCTTGCCACTTCTACCCACTTCGCCCTTGTGACCTGTTGGCCAAAGGACCGTGGGGAAGGAAAGGAGCTGCAAGATTCAGGAATTTGTCTTATAACTGAAGTTTGACATTGAAAGAGATACAGCTAATAAGATGAGCCCTGCCAATTTAAGATGAACCATGATCTATTCTGATCCATGTATGCACCGTGCAGTGGCTACCGCAATTCAGAGACTTGGCATATCTATCAGCTCACACGTTTAGGATTTTCAGGTGGCAACAGAATTATTTCCTCCATCCCCTCCCTTACCACCCACTACCCCACTTCGACCAGGTCTGCCAGGCTATTGTCTTCCTCAGCCAACAGGAACGCCTCATTATTCAATTACTTGCTCCCACTATAAACAAACACAAAGCTTCACAATATTGTGGTGTTTGGCTCCAATTATTTTCTCATGTGTTTTTACTTGGCAGAAACCTATGAAAAGCAGATGGAGAAGGAAGGCTGGTTCAAAACAAAAAAACAACATACTTACAGTCTTTATAAAACCCGAACAGTTTTGCATGCAAATATTTAGTCTGTTTTAGTAGACACAATGAATATTCAATAAGCATAGCCAAGAAAAAAGAGAAATCTGATACAGACGAGCATCAAGAGATATCTGTTCCTGAACAAGCTGTTCTCTGAAGATGTAAAACTTCCCTAGCCTCTGAGACATGGTTTTGAGAAATTAAACGCATCAAGTGTTTTCTGGGTATGCTCACACATACCTTGCTTCTTGGTGGAAAGACGAGGACAGGACAAGGTTTTTGCAGCTTAAAGAATTTTAAACTGATGAGGGAGGGGGACTTGATCGTGGGAGGGGGAGGGAAATGGGAGGCGGTGGCGGGGAGGAGGCAGAAATCTTTAATAAATAAATAAATTTAAAAAAAAAAAGAATCTTAAACTCAAGTGGATCCCTACAAGTTCAATGCCAGCCTGATCTACAGAATGAATTCCAGGACAGCCAAGGCCACACAGAAAAACCCTGTCTCAAAATCATAAAAAAAAAAAAAATTAAAACTTTTCCTAGAAAGGACAGTAAATGTCTACTAAATTTGATAGCATCTTTAATGAGGTGATAGTTTCTCTTACACAATAAAATCCTCCCATGAATTGTTGACAATGATGACTCCCTAAGGCTCATCACAGAACCCAGAATTCATGGTATACAAGAAAATTATTAACCCAGAAGATAGCTCATCATTAATGTTATGATTATTATTTAAATGAAGCAAAGGCATTACCACACAATGAAAAAAAATCCATATAACATAAAATGATGTTTTAGAATTATGTGTTACATTATCATGCTAAACAAGGTAAGAAAATAAAGATCAAAAAAAGTTAAACTTATTCCAAAACTCCTTCCAAAAATTATGTTAATTCCATATGGCACATCCTTAATGATAAGATTCACTACAAATACTTTGATTTACAAAGAGCTGAATTAATATTCCAAGAAATATCAGACTATCTTAGAGTAGGAATAGCAGATAAGTATTTTAACCTGCTTACTTGCTGACAAAATATTTGAAATTTGTGAACTGTGTGCATATGCACATATGTGTTTACTCATATATAATCCAGAACTCTGAAGAGTCTGAGTTTTAACCTACTTACAAGCTTAAGGCTAGTCTACAGTAGTTCCATGGATGTTGGAAGAATAGATGAAGTCCCCAGTATGAGCTTTGTATTTACATTGGTTCCTCGTGCTTCTCAGGTCATGGGGATAATGCCAAGTAGTCAAGGTAGTGCCAAGCACACAGCTGAGTTCGCCCCATGGCCCATGAACATCAGATAAATCTAAGCTTTCAAAACAAACAGCAAGTAAAAACTTTTCTTTTGCTGCAGAAAGAAATATTGTCTTTATCATCTTATCTTTATCATACCAGATAATATAAAAACTACCCTTCATGGCTGCTCAGTCTACAGACATCATTAAAAGAATCACCTGCAATAAAAAAAACAAAGTCAATGGTTTTGCCCATAAGTGAAGCATAAATCTAATTAATCTTATCAATAAAAACCAGGACTCGGAAATCAGAGTAAAATCCTGAAAGATCAGAGAAATAGAGTACCTTTCTACTTCTTCCATTCCTCCTTCCAAAAGGGCCAAAATCCTGTCTCAGCCCTGCCTTACCACTTCCTGTCCTCTCTCTACAATCCTCCAAACATCTTGGCTCCACCCTCTGACTCCAAGCAAACTTTATTCGTCAGAACACAATGAAAATATCACATGACACATAAGAGTACAGAATACAAGAGACCAACAGAGAATTGTCTCTGATATGTTATTGTATGTAACCTATAGTTTGTGCTAAATCCCATTTTGTTTTGAAAACCTTTTTATCTCTTTAAGTGCTGCAATGTAATAGGACTTCAATGCCATGTCTCTCCACTGTGCAAACATGTTTACTCCACCCTCCCCTCCCACCATGGTCTGGTGTTAATAATTCTGAGGGCTCTTGGGACTTGGCCAATGCAAAGGCCGATCCTATTTGTTCTCGCACCTTCCCTAGACTTTGTTAAAAGGAGACAAAGTCATGTTCTATCTTAAAAGGTAGTTATTCTAGATTACCTTGTGTGCCAGTTTTCTGTTGTTGCTATGAAAAATGACTTCAAAAGAAGAAGTTTAAACAAATATGCATTTATCATCTCATAGTTTCAGCGAGTCAAAGGTCTGAGTACCAAATAGCTCTGCTGGATTCTCATGATCTCCCAAGGCCAGAGTTAAAGCAAAAGGGGCATCATTCCCTGCTGAATGTTCTAGGAAATGATCGTCTTCTAAGCACTTTCAGAGCAGTCACAGAAATAACGCCCTCTCCTTTCCCACATGGCCCATCTCTCCTTAGCTAGCAATGGTGTATCAATTCTTACTCATCAAATCTATAGTGTCTTTTCCCTGTCTCCTCTCATTTTAAAGGATTGTGAAATTACACTCGATCCAGTCAAAGAAAGTGGGTTAGTATGCCAATCTTGCTGTCAATTGGTTGATGGGGAAACTCGATTACAACTTCAAAGGCCACATTGTCCTGTAAGGAAACACATTCCTAGTCTTAGGATATCCTTGTCTTGCATTATATGTACAGGATCTTGTGGGTCGTAAATCTGTCTACACACCCTGCTGCGTCAAGTGTGGTCCTTGGGCCAGCAAGATTGACATCATCTAGGAATGTATTAGTAATGCAGAGTCTTTACCCCATAAATGGTGACTCAAAACCTGTATTTTTAATAAGATTTTTGATGATAGAAAAGTTCATGGGAAACCTGAGAATCACAGGTCATCAGAAGCCTACAACAGTCCACTGGATCTGAAATCGTCAAAATTTACAAACCAAAAATTTCCTGGCTCTCCAGCAGATAGGGCTGAGGCAGAGCCAGTCCTGAAGGTGTCTCCCAAGAGCTGAGCGGAATGGTGAGTGTCAACAACCCAGACCTCCCCCTGGTCACTGAGGAGAAACACAGACTGTGTCTGACAAAGTAGGATCTTACTTTATTGCATCAGCGCAGAAACTTACGGCTAAAGTAGTGGGTAGGAGTCTTGGGATGGGTGAGGTGGAGTGAGGAATAAGGGCCAATAATATCCTACTACATCAGTGGTGGGCAGAAGTGGGCCTAAGTCAAACTCAAGTTAGGCTCAGGAAGTTACACTGAACCTCACCAAACTCAAGTTAGGCTTAGGAAGTTACACTGGGCCTCATGAGGTCCAACAGTTAACGGCATGGATGGCACAATCTCTCCTTGAAAGACCAAAGAATTGGAACCCAGATGGGGCTCAGAGTTCTGTCCTGGTTGTCACCACCAACTGCTGATCTACATTTTCCTCAACAGCAAGTGCTGAAGAAAGAAGTCCTTCCTTCTGAGCTGTTACAATCTTTCACTCCAAACACACACACACGAGACTATTGTATTCGGGATATTCGCAGGAAGGTAGAAAAAAATGTTGACATTCTCAGCAACATAAGACACCAGAAATCTTCCTGCTTCGACCTCCAAGGCCCTGCTACACACCTCAGGCCAGTAGCCCAGAGCTCCCTTTACACCGTGGTGAGACTTCCCAAAGAAGCTGACACCTCTTACAGCTCACCTTATTTAGCTCTTTCTACCAGCAAAAACATTTTAATCATTTGAGTATCAAAATGTCTATAGTCACTTGGCAATTTTGCAAGACTAGTTCTGACCCCACCAAATTTAGGACCTTGCTTGTAATATGTTATTATTGCACGTAATGTATCATTCGTTATGAAGCAATGAGAATAAAAGCTGGAATTTAGAGCGAGGCTCCCATGTCATATCCAATCAGGATAAAAAGGACTCTGCTGGGAATTATCCTGGGTTAGTTAAGTGGTGGTAGTAGGTTCAACTCCAAGACTCATGACATCACTAGTTCTGAGTAGCTGCCTAGGTATCCAATACCAGATATGATTTCTCCCTTGTTGAGTGGGCTTTAAGTCCAATTACAGAGCTACTGATTACAATTAAAGTATGTCACTACTAAACCCTTAGGGTTACCTTGCTATGCTGGTCTTTGTTAAGGTTCATTAGCAGCACAGCTAAAAATATATACTTAAGAATATCTATACATATATATGTGTAACAACAATTAAGAAAGAGGATGCAAAGAATAGGGTGAAGGGAGGAAAAGTAATGTAATTATATTTTAGTT
The DNA here is from genome assembly GCF_014885135.2 of Alexandromys fortis. Taxonomy (NCBI): domain Eukaryota; kingdom Metazoa; phylum Chordata; class Mammalia; order Rodentia; family Cricetidae; genus Alexandromys; species Alexandromys fortis. Next base: position 940,009 of record NW_026067963.1, read on the forward strand.
TCAAATATTAAAAAGGAAAATGCAATGACTTTGTTAGGTAATAATATTATGGCGCTACTAACTTTAAAATATAGACAACTAGTATTTAGGTATATTAGGTATACCTAAATTTTATAAGTCACTTTCTAATTATACCTAATATATTTCATATTGTATGTAATATCCACATATCAGCTATATAGATTAAATAAGCAAATAGATCAGCATCCCTGTTATATGAATTAGAAAACGGAGATATAAATATATTAGGATACTTTCTTTGATTGAGGCAACTATTACATAAGGAAAGAAGCAACAGAGGGTCATGACTCCAAGATTCATATCATGCGGTTTATGGTGAATTCTGTGGTAAAGAAAAAAATCTAATTCACAAATTAACATATTTTAAATAAGTTTCTAATGTGGGGCATGTTTTTCAAACTTTGAGGTATAGTATAAAAAGGAGGGAAAGTATACTTAAGGAACAAATGAGGTCGTTAACCTTCCACACATCCTGAATATGAGAGAAATGTATACAGATATATACAGTTCTTTACATAATAAAGAAATCTCTCTAGAGCGAGTGTACCTTTAAAATGTTCTGTAGCTTAAAACGTGTTGCAGCTAAGGAGAATACTATTAGTATGATATGTTTCTGCTGTGACACATATAAAATTATAGTGTTGGTGTAGACAGAATCTGCAGAAAGATTTTACTGGAGAGTCAGGGAAATGCCATTAACCTTTTAGTGAAAAGTGGTTGATACAGACAAATGAAGCAAATTTCAAGCCTTTGTATCGGGGATCTTAGGTAGTGTGATTTATTAACCATTAAGTCCCATGCTTTGGGAATAAACAATCTACAGAGATATTCCAATATGCCTTCTACGCAGTTCGAATTGTGCATCACAAGATTCCTGAGCTTTAACTCAGAGATCATACTTTGGGATGAAGGGAAGATGAACATTTCTAGTGATCTGCTAAGATAGAGAAAAAGATAAAGAAAACGAGTCATTCATACCGGTCTTCTACAAATGAGTCACCAGCTGCGGAAAGTCTAACTACAGAATGTTATCGTGGAGACCAACACTCACCCACATCTTGTTGCTTTCCTAAGGTAAGTAAGAGACATGTTACCACTTCTCCATCCATCTTATCAAATCTTCTTCACCCAGGTAGTTGTGCTTCAATGGAGAGACAATACTTCTCGCAATTTAATCCCTCATCTCCAAATGAAAGGTTAAGAAAGTTATGTATACAATAATGGTACTATACAATATAATGATATTGGTGTGGGTATTTCCTGTAAGACATCATTTTGTGATAACAGTAGAAGATCTCTTGATATATCTTCCAAAAAGGATAGGAATCTCAACTACTTGTGTCATCACTTAAGTATCTTCCTCCAGAGAAATATTATCTAGAGTCCCTCAACCAAAATATAAGCTATATATTTGACCAGATATAAGTGACCTTCATGACACTCCAGAGAAATATTATCTAGAGTCCCTCAACCAAAATATAAGCTACATATTTGACCAGATATAAGTGACCTTCATGACAAGAGGTACTAAATTATCTGCTTTTAATTGTAGCATTGCAACTTAATAATAATCCCCAAGGCCATATTCTGCCGATGAAAGAGCTGTGGAGCAACATCCTAAAGCCAGAGAAAGAAACGTCAGATTAGAGTCCCAATCAGAAAGGTGTTTCCAAAACCTTGAGTGCTGAACCACAGTCTTTATGTATCAGGTTCAGCTCCTAAGGACAGCTAGAAAAATATCTATTGCTAACCTCTTAGAATTTGTTAATTTCCCCCTCCTAAGGACTATGTCGCTTCACCAGTTTATGGGTTATCCAAAATGGGAGAGGGGATGTTTGATCTGTCACTTGTTATGGAAATCACAGTGCCTAGACAATCCATTTCCTTATTGATGTAACAAGTGTCTAAGGAATGCCTACTGCAAAACCATCTCTGTTTAGTTGGAAGAATGCTAAGTCATGAATTCTAGATTCAGATTACTTTAATATAATGAAAACTGATCACAACATCAATTTTACATAGGAGATGAATACCCAAATACACATTAAGTGCATCCCATCGGTTCTTTGATGCTGAAACCCTTCTTATCTGCTGTTCATGGAATTGTGTATAGTGGTCATCAGCTTTACTGACCTGACAGTTTTTCAGTTTGGGTTTATAGAATCTCCTCCATATATACAATGTGTTACTACAATGCTGTCTTAATTCCATTCCTACAGTGTTTGTAGTTTGGGTTTATAGAATCTCCTCCGTATATACAATGTGTTACTACAATGCTGTCTTAATTCCATTCCTACAGTGTTTGTAGTTTGGGTTTATAGAATCTCCTCCGTATATACAATGTGTTACTACAATGCTGTCTTAATTCTATTCCTACAGTGTTTGCAGTTTGGGTTTATAGAATCTCCTCCATATATACAATGTGTTACTACAATGCTGTCTTAATTCCATTCCTACAGTGTTTGTAGTTTGGGTTTATAGACTCTTCTCCGTATATACAATGTGTTACTACAATGCTGTCTTAATTCCATTCCTACAGTGTTTGTCACTCTCATTCTTGATAGAATACATTTTGAGAAAAGTCTGTTTATAAAGGCAAAGTTCAAGCCTATACTAATAATCCCTCACAAATACAGAGTTGATAATCATCAATTAGTCTTTGTAATATATCTGCGAAAGTGACTTCCATAGGGATCTCAAGTCTCCACCAGAAGCAACTAGTAGTTACATAATCTCACGCCATGAAGTTCCTGCCATACAGAAGCAAACCCAGTAGACTAATGAGGACAGTGATGGAAACTAAGTGGAGACTGAAACATAGAAGACTTCCACTGAAAAGCTAAGAAAGCTAGTCAAAGTTTTTTCCTATAATTTTTTTTAGAACTTTTGGTTTGCTAAAAAAAATGTGAGATGGCAAGATAGCAGTTGAGTGACACCCTCCATTGATCTTCTTCCCCAAGACATCAATTTGGATGCCATTTGTAAACAAAAGAAAAAAAACATGTTTGTATGAGCTAAGAATGCTAGGCAAATGAGATCTAAAGAAAAGGCAACGGGAAGTTTGGGGTTAAGTGAAAAGAAAAAATATTAATGTTATTGTATTTGAAGAGGGACATCTAAAATGTTGCAAGAGAAATGGGCTGCGTCCTGCTGCCTGGCTAGCTTACCCCCTGAAATAATCACACCGAAACTGTATTCATTTAAACACTGCCTGGCCCATTATCTCTAGCCTGTTATTGGCTAACTCTTACATATTAGTTTAACCCATCTCTGTTAATGTGTATCACCACTTGACTATGGCTTACCAGCATGAGTCTAACCAGCATCCATCTCAGGCAGGAGAACCATTGTGTCTGCCTGTCTCTGCTTTCTTCCTCCCAGAATTGTGTTCTGTCTTCACTGCCTCCCTGAGTTCTGCCCTATCAACTAGGCCAAGGCAGTTTCTTTAATAACCAATGAAAGCAACACAAATACAGAAGGGCCTCCTAAACTACTAAAAGCCAAAAGAATACAAAGATTATTCAAAGAAATAACAGCAGAAGGATACCCAAACCTAAAAATTATACAAATATCTGATACAAAAAAAAAGTCAAAGGGCACCAATCAAATTTAATTCAATAAGATCTACTTCAAGATATCATACTAGGAAACATACATAAGTGCAACAGTTGTTCAACACATGCAATCAACAAATGCAGCATAGCACACAGACAGAAGGACAGAAATCACATGACCTTCTCAGTAGATGCCAAAAAGCCCCTGATAAAATTCAACATCCCTGGAGAAACTAGGAATATTCTTTGGCATAATACAGGCTGCAAGACAGAAACCAAGAGCCAAAGTAAGGAAACTGTAGACATTTCCTGTGAAATCAAAAAGAAGACAATAGCACCTACTGTTTCTGTGTTTCTTCATGGATTGAACTGGAAATCATTATGTTGTGTTGAAAAAGCCAGGACTCAGGAAGATAAATACCATATATTCTTAATTTCTTAATCAGCACCTATATTTAAATGTTTGTGTGAGAGAGGACTAGAGAAAAGATTATTAGCATGGAGGAAAATACCTTAAAGAAAAAGAAAAGGAAGAGTGAGAAGTGGATACACATGTGCTGTGGAATAGTGTCTTCCAGACATTATATGGTCATTACCACCTTGAATTCCAAGCAGCCATGATTACCTGCATAAGACCTATATACACACACACACGCGCACGCACACACACACACACACACACACACACACACACATATGTATCCATGTTCGCATGCTCCGGGATTGTTTATGCAGCCAGTTTTAGGAAGGGCTGTTTCATAGCTAACTTCTTAGCATTCTAGCTCTTACAAATCTTTCTACCCCCTCTTCTGTGATGTTCCCTGAGTCATAGAGGGGTGGCTTGTGACACTGGGTTCCCCATTGATCTCTGAGTTTTATACAGCTTTAAGCTCTCTGATGGTTGTCATTTGCTGACTGAAGGCAACTAGCAACTGCTGGGAGAGGGAGAATTAGTGTCTTCAGGTATGAGCACCCTTGTTGGTGATTCACTATAGAGTGGTCATCCCTGAAACCACAAACACATAAACAGCAAAAACAGACTCAACAGATTATATTTCTATATGCATATACATATTATATATGTAGAAATAACAACTAAAAGGAGGCTATAAATTTGAAGAAGGCATTGAAGTGTTTAGAGGAAGGGTACCTTGGAGGAGCTGGAGGGAGAAAACGGAGAAATTGATTCAACTATATTTTAATTAAAAATAAATTTTTTAATTCAACTAATACCAGAATAAAACCCTACATAAGACTGGGGCCCACTAACATTTTATCATGGAGAGGAAAAAAGGACTTTATGGGGTCCTACAGCTCCTTGAGACAGTTAATGATGCTGGTAGAAAGGGAGACATTTCCTTCAGCTGTGAAGCCTTTCCTCTGTTTTCCATGCTCCTGTAGGTGACCTAATTAACTTATTGGTTTACCAAGCTACACTTGAGTATACTCCTTTCTTTAATCTGTTGTTGGTGCCCTGTCTTGGATAAATAGATGCTTGCTCAACTCCCTGGGGAAAGTTCCTAGAATAATGTAACATTAAAAACGGAACCAGGAGGAAGGGGATCCACAAAAGAAGGTGTGAGGAAAGATAGAGAGGGAGGAGGATGAAATATACACAGTATATAGAGAGATGTATAAAAATGACATAATGAAACCCATTACTTTTTATGCTAACTTTTAAAAATAATAAAAAAGAAAAATGTTAAGAATTTAGCTGTACCTAAGAGCAGGCAGCTGTAACAGATGTGTACAGTGCATTCCAGCCAACAGCTGCTTAATAGATATTCTTTTCACCAGCGTACGGAACAGTCTCCAGAGCAGACCGTATAATAGACCTCAAAACAAACCTCAGTAAGTATATTCAATCTTGCCTAACCACAAATCAATATAACTAGAAAGTAATAAGAACAAGGAACAAGGACTTTGAATACTATAAAAATAAATGGAAATTATACAACCAACTTCTGACTGACCGATGAATCCAGAAATCAAGAGGGAAATTTAAAAATGCCTAGAAACAAGTAAAAATGGAGACTCAACACATCAAAATGTATGGGATACACCAAAATCAGTATTAAGATGGATGTTTAAAAAATTTAAAATAAGAAAATTTCCAACAATCAGTTCCAACATAAAAATTGTAGGGAAAAGACCAACAAACCTTGATGCACCTCAAAGGTCAAGAAAAGGAGGACAAAGCTAAGTCCAAGGCTACTCAAAGGACTAATCAGGACTAGAACAGAAATAAATGAAATGGAGACAATTAATGCAAAATACAAAGGAAAGAGAGCTGACTGAAGGGTAAGAAAATAGATAAAAATCCTAGGCCAGCTCAAAAAAGGAAAAAGAAGAATCAATTTAAAAACTCCAAGATGGAAAGGGGGATGTTACAACTGACATCATAGAAATACAACACACCAGAGGTGGCAACTATGAGTTACTACATGCCGACAAGCTTGATAACCTAGAAGAAATAGATACACATGCCTTTCCCACACTGAGTCATGTAGACATAAAACCTGAAGATATCTATAACTTCTGAAATAAGAGAACTGAATCAATAATTTTTAATTAATAAAAAATTACAAACTCTCTGAGAAGGAGAACCACTCTCTTCAGAATGTGGCCAGTGGTAGGTTGCACACACCCTGTAGATGGCCACACACACATGTGCACATGGGCATCTCTGACTGAACTCAAGGGGTTATCAGTAACAACAAAACAAGGAGGATATGAGGTTGGAGGGACACAGGGTGTGGAGCACAAAGAAAAGCTCTACAGAGGTAGTGGTGGATGGATCTGATCAAGACACACTGTCAGAATGTCTGAACATTTCAAAGGATCAAAAGAATGATTTTCAAAACCCAACCAAATGGAAGACAAAACAGTCTCGCTACTGACTTTAACCAAAAATAACTAAGTGCCAATTTTCCTTAAGTTAGTTACCCCAAAAAATAAGAGGAAAAAAATCTGTTAGAATGCATTCTATAATGCCAGTATCACCTCCGTCTTAAAACAAGATGAGAACATAGCAAAAATAGGAAACTGTATCTTTGAAAAATATTCTCAACAAAATGCTAGCAATCCAAGTCCAGCAACACAGGAAAACACTGTTTACCGGGACCAAGTAGGACTCACTCCAGTGAAATCAGGATGGTTGAACAAATGCAACTCAATAAATATGAGGCACCATGTGCACAGAGTTAAGGTTACTGCTACAGTGTCACCAAAGGCTGAGAGAAGGATGGGATGTCTGTTAGAGCTGGGTAGGATTGCGAGGTTGTGCTGCTGCAGAGCAGAATGTCTATAGGAATAGAATATACATGTTGACACGTTAAAAGAACAGATTTTGAATGTTTTCAAAATACTAAATGTTTGAGGAGATTAAGCGTATTTAACCTGATTTAAACATTACATGATGTATATATTCATTAAAACATGCCTTATTATTATGTATAATTTTTATGTTTTAGGTATCAGTTAAAACACATTTAATTATTTGAAAGGAAATATATATATTCCTATGAGGAAAAAGGAAAAGAAGCCGGTGGATGAAAAGGAAAAGTTATGAGAAGGGGAGGAAGGCCAGACAGTTGAAGCAGTTCTCTATCACTCGTCAAGCAAAGAGGTTAAGGGCTGGCAAGAGGGCTCAGAGTGTAAAAGTGCTTGCTTAATGTGCACAACTGAAGTTCAACCCACAGAATCCATCTGTTCTCACAAGTTCTCCAGCCTTCTACATGCATGTCATAGCATGTGCACAGTCGCTCTCATACATGTCTCACAGAGAGAGGGGGGGCGCGGAGAAGGGTAATAATAAAGAAAATTTAGAAAAAAGAACAATTTAGAAAGAACATACCTAGCAATTACAAGTGTCTACAGTGCACAAGGGTACTGGGGCAAGAGAAGTATTTTGCAGTCAAAGTTGGAAAGCTGTCCGTGACTATAATGGGAATAATTTTCAATAAATTTATGGGTGAGCTCCACTAATAGGTAGATAGCGGTATCATCAAATACCTAGATTTTCTAGAACATCCCAAACTACAATCTACTCTGCCCCCACTACATGTCGTTTTGATTTTCCATCTGAGACTGGGGTGGTGTAATAAAAAGATGAATGCCCTGCGTCTAAAGCTTATGGTTCCTGGTAATGAATCGAATGTAAGGAATAAGTAGTTATAACTGGACACAGACTCAAGACAAGGTGTTCTAGGAATACAGGTTCCTGGGCACATTTGCAAGCTGTAGGGAAGCAAGTAGCCCAGTGAAGCCGGAGACTGAAAATTTGAGAAACAGAAAGGGAATTATTGATGGCACTAGCTCCAGAGGAAGGCAGAGAAAGTTAGGATCAATAGCACAAGAATGGGGCCAGGTGAAGGGCTGCTTTTAAATAGCAGTAAGTTTAAAACACAGATAACGATGGAGACGTTCTCGAGGGGAGGAAATTGGGGCGAGGAAACGATGCTGCAGATAAGGTCATTAAAGCATGCACAGCAGAGGACCGGGAGTATTTGATTATTCTGTTTGACTGGCTTTCAGTAAATAGCAGCGGAATGAATTCTACGCACTCGGTCCTACCATGTGAGGGGAGCAGGCATGCTGGTCTCATGCAAAGAGTTCGCAAGCGTGACGCAGGAGCTTAAAGAAGGGAGCGTGGCGAGTTCTATGACATGCAGCACCAAGTCAATTGAGAGTGTGGTAGGGGGTCCTAAGAGTCAGGGAAACAGACAAAGAAAATATCCGTGCAGAGCATGGTGTCCTTGGATGTATGAGAACTTAGAACTTCGTCGCATCCCGCCTACCAAAGCCCCTCTTTCTGGATCATATGTATCCAGGTTATAAAAATTATATGACAAACAGACTGGGTTCAGAGATAAGCCTGCCAGACTCACACACAGTGCTGAAACACTTATGAACCCCTTTACGTCTCACTATGGAAGCACTCAGGTAACCCAGGCCTAAGCCCAGCCCACAGACATTTCTTCATATCATGTTTATAGTATTGAATTATTAGCTTGTAGTTGAAACAGTGCTTTTCCTTCCATTCAGGAGGGACCTGAAACTCTCCCTCTCCTCTCCCTCCCCTTTACTCTCCAGGTGTGACATCTTGATGCAGGAATTAGAAACTCCCCATCTTATCTTAGAACTTTATCAGAAAAACACAAAACTTGTCATTTTCACTTAATAAGCATTGAAAAGGTACAGAATTCTAGGTATTACAGAGCTCTAGACAAGGTGTCCTAAAATGTAGTAATGTGGCCATCGTAAACAACCATATACACTTTCTTTCCTTGTGTCCCAAAGGCTCCTGTTAGACACTCGTTTCTCAGTGTGGCGGTGGAAAACAGTGGACAATAACGAGAAGGAGCCCCAGTGGGGGGGTTCTTAGATCATTTGGGCGAGTGCTCTAAGAATGGGGTGTAGGATCCCAAACTCATTGGCATACTGCTCTTTAGAATGCAATCCTGTCCTTCTCCGCACATTCTGCTGTTGGCATCATCTGGTGTAAGATGATTGCCAGACTTAAGCTAACTGCATAGCTTTGTCCTTAAGCTAAATGAACTTCTTTCCTCTGTAAAGATGGGCTGCTTCGGGTATTTTGTCGGTAGACGAATACACTATTTATGAAATTTTCCTTGAGTCTCCCAGACAGTTTTTTTTTTTTACTATTTCAAAGTGGTGAATTCTCCTTGTAATGAAAAATTTGTGGTCATCTTTCTAAACACTACCTTCCCCTAAACACTCTGGTCTCTGCCCATCCCTCAGTCTTTTGCTGGAACCTTGGGAATGCTAGACTTGCAGGACCAGCCTTAACGACATGTACACAAACATTCAGCATTTTGATATCTGCTGGGTCAGCACCCATTTGCAGACATAAGTAAATGAAGTCAAAATGTAAAAGGAAACTGACAGCAGAAACATTTAGAATGTGGATTCAATGCGCTATATAAGAATTAAATAGGCAATGACTCTCAAAAGCTGCACTGCCTAAATAGTCAAAACTACTATGAGATTATCCCACATCAAACACTATGCACACATAATTCTTCTCGGTCTTGAGAATCAAGTGACCTCTGCCTGCGAAGACCATAATCTTTGTCCTTTGACTCCATTCTTTCCTCTTTCCCATAACATTTATATGGAAGCCAGCAGAAAGACTTGCGTCTGTGTTCTTCCTCCCAGCATTGCCAGGACTCCAAAAGCATTGCCAGAAAAAAAAAAAAAAAAGAAAAAAGACAGAGAAACACTCAGGTCCTCTTCAACTCACCCCCTCCCACTTCCTTTGCAGCTGGCTCTCCTCCACACAGACTTGGCCTGCACTGCTCGCCTTCTGGAGAGCCCCAGGCTACGCTGAAGCAGGTGTCTGCTGTCTTGTCTGCGCTCCACCTGAGCTACATCAATAACCAAATCCTCCTGCCACCAGGGACAGAGGGGCCCATTCTTTCTGCTGGCAGTGCCACTTTGACTCTTGGTGCGCCTTCTTCAGGTTTAACTAGCTCAGTCCAACAACACTAAGTCCTAAAAGTTTCTACTACCCAGTCTGAACTCCAAACAGTGCAGAAGAATATAAAAAATAAAACTGGCAAGTCTCCCTCAACCCCAAATAATGCTAGTATCTCCACATCATATAACTCACAAGGGCCATAGCACCTGTTTCAGGAACACATCACTGTTTGTATTTCTAATAACTCTTGGTTTAAGTAAATGTTTCATGAACTTAAAAAGGATAAAAATTTAGAGGAGACTGTAATTTGCAATTGAGGATTGAATTATTGGACTATAACTGAAATTTAATTTTAAAAACAAGGGTAATTTCCTGAAAAGACCAAAGTCTCCCACCTGGGTTTAATTTGTTCCATGATTTCTTTCCTCGCACACCTGTATTCCAGATGTTTGTTTGCCTACTTAATAGAGCCCAAGTGATGGGGTGTTGATGTAGTATAGTCAGATCATCAACTAGGTCTCCCTTTTGTCTGCCATATTACTCCAGATGGAAACACATTGGCACATCACATAAGCCTTCCTGGGCCCCTTCTGTTCAGAGTAGCTATGCCAGCGAGGAATATGCAAATGGGAGCCTTCCACCAAGTGCAGACAATGTAATTGAATTAGAGTGTTCCAAGTTTCCTGAATGGCATTGGGTTGTACTTTGCCATTTCACTTTTGTTAATCCTGGCCTAATTCTGCCATTCTCATGTCTTCACTTTTTTTGGAAGTTATAATGTAATCACAACATTGCTCCACTCCCTTTCCCACCTCTAACCCTCCCATATACATCTCCTGGCTCTCTTTCATATTTACGGCTTATTTTTTTAATTAGTTGCTGTGATATGCATATATTATACACATATATATTTCCAAATATAATCTATTTGGTTCATACGATGTCACTCATATACATGTTTCAGGCCTGACCATATGGTATAGGAATAGCCAGTAGGCACGCTCTTCCCTGGGGATGGGTATTTCTTCTGCTCTCAATGATCCTGATTGCCTGTAGTTCTTTGTGTAGGGATGACCCTGACCCTGTTGGCATGTCTATTGGTGTCGTCCTTGTTCATCTCATGTTTAGGTAGCTGTGTTGGTGAGACCTCCTTGGGGTAGCATCTGACATTTCTAGGAGAAGCCATCTCAGAGAAAACTCCCTGCTCTTCTGCGTCTTACAGTCTTCCCTTGCCCTCTTTGGCAGTGACCTCCAAGCCTTGGGTGAAGGAGCAATGTTGTAGATGTTATCACTTGGGACTGTGTAGGAAGATAAGGCCTACAAGGCTGAGAGATGAACCAACCTGGAGTCTACCTGGGGGCCTAGCTACAGGTGCTGACAGAGATCCTGATAGCGCTTAGCCAATGAGGGGTGACCACGCAATGTCAACTGATTAGAAAGCCTGGGTGCCGGGAAGAGGGTATATAAGGCTCTCCTCATTGCTGAATGAACGAGGCTGCTTGCCACTTGCCTGACTCTCAGAGTCTGTGCCTTCGATGCCTCCTTCTTACCCCCTCCCCTGAGGGAGACGTTAGAACCCTGCAACAGGACTGGGCTCGACAACTGTGCATTTTGATCAGTTATGGTTTTCTGTAGTGGTCTCTGTCTGTTGCAAAGAGAAATTTCCTTGATGAGAAGTAAAGCCTACACTTATCTGTATCTATGGGCATAAGGACAAATGCTTAGACTGTTGTCAGGAATTATGCTGTTTTAGTAAATTGGTGATTATTGATTCTCCTCCAATATTCATGACTTCACTAATTCTAATATACATATATATACACATATATATAATATCACACATTTTATGCCATAAAAACAAAAAGTCTTATTTCGTAGATTTCTCATTGATGAATCCTCCTAGAATTTCTTCCTTCAATTATGTTTTGTAGTTGGCATGTTGCTTAAAATAATACTGTAATTAGTAAGTAACAGAAATACATCAATAAAGATACATTAATACCAAGGTTAATCATTAGAGAAAATTCTAGTAATAGAATCTCTACATAAGTTCTCAAACTCCTTTAACCAGAATGAGATCACAGAATCAGATCACAGAGAAAAACACACATACACACCTTAAATGCTAACTCAGTCAAGCCTTATTTTGATCACATTACTACAACATCATCTGGATTAATTTTTTAAAAATTGTATCAATTATCTCAGGTTTCCACACACAACTAATGCCTTATATAAGTCATGGAAAATAGAAACCAGACTTCAGTTATGTCAAAATCGTGATCAGTAAAATCAAGAATATTTTTAAATAAATAAAGTAAATGAGCAAAGCCTGTCAGTGTCCAATGGTGTGCTGGAGCGTTTTTGTCACATAGATGCACAGACTCAGGCGAAACCATAGCCTGAGACTTGGCAGCCCACAGTTACTTGGAACTAATGTTCTCAGTCACCCAGGACTCTCGGGAAGCACCAGGATTGTGCTGCCATTTCCTGAAAGCCCGTCGCTTCTTTAATTATCTTAATTTTAAGCATTTTACTGTGTCTTCTTACACTGTCTGCTGTGAAAAATTATCCAAGAAAAAACTACAGGGAAAGAAAAGTAGGAAAAAGAAAACACTCTCTGACAGTAAATCCATATGCGTGTGTGTATTATTTTTGAACATCTACAATGGTGATAATATTTTGAAAATGATTAATGTGCTTTTACGTCTGCCTCTGAGCCCATCACTTTAATTGCATCTGACTGGAGGCAGCAAACGATTTTTTTTTTTACTGAGGAAATGCAAAGAGAAAGAATGAGGTACCACCCAGCTTCTGATATGCAAAATAAGATTATGCAGCAAGAAGGAAGCTGGCATGCCAGCTCTCATTTTGAAAGAATATGAGCTCCAAGACAACAGCTTTTGGTTTTGCTCGCTGCGGCATCCCCTATGCACAGAACCTGGTACTGGTAGACACACAACAAACGTTCTGTCAGTGAATGAGTGAAGGAATAAATGAGGGCGAGTTGTAAAATTTATTTTGTCTCCTGAAGCATGTCAGCAACCAAGCCTGAGCTTATGTCAGCCTAGAGTTCTCTCGTGGGTTAGAAAATACATTTCTGTAGTAATAAAGGCGTTCAGCTTGCTTTTCTATCAAGGAAACCGTGTGATGCTGGAGGGCAGGAGAGGGGTGCCATCATCCCCTCCCTAAGGAGAGTGCGAGAGGAAAGAGGGAATAAGACACAGGAGGTGTGGGCGCTGACATTCTGTGCATCAGAAAGGCAGGGAGAACAAAGGGCTTCTGCCATCTTCCCCTCAAAATACTGTCTCCCCTGTGACTCTCAAATCAACCTGGGGAGTTGCCACATCAATTTGTCAGTGGTTTTTGGCAAGATAAAGAGAGCTGGTGATGTTTAGCTTCTCCAGTAATCCCTCCTGACTCCCCTGAGCACTGGAGAGACAACAGAAGAACCTGAAGACCCAGGCAAGGAGACTGACAGAGAGTAGGGGAGGCATCCTATAGCAAAGACAAAACACACAGTCAAATCCCAACTGCATGAAGGTCCCAGCCGGCTAGAGAGACATCAGACTGCTCAGAGATTGGGGACCGAACACAGAACATTCCAAATGTAGTAGGGGCTGCCTAACACATTAGCATAAATTTAGCAGCTTGAAACCCTGTCCATTTGTTAGCCATAGTGTAAGGGGTCAGGGGTCCAGCACAACACAGCTTATCAGGCATGTTTTGTTTTCCTCATTGTTGCTGCAATAAACCCATGAGCAAAAGCAGCTTGGGGCAGAAAGGGTTTACTTGAAGTTAGAGTTCATCAGCAAAGGACCCTAGGAAGAACTCAAGCAGGAACCCTGGAGCAGGAACTAAAGCAGAAGACAAGGGGGAGCACTGCTTACTGGCTTGTTTTTCATGGGGTGCTTAGCCTGCCCTATACGTCCCAGGACGAGCTGTCCAGGAATGGTACCACCCACCCTGGGCTAGCTCCTTCCTTATCCATTGTTCATCGGGAATACCCACAGACATGCCCACAGGCCAGTCTGATGAGAACAGCTCCTCAGCTGACATCCCTCTTTCCAAGTGATTCTAACTTGTGTCAAATTGACAAAAACTCCCCTGCGTTTGGGTTCTCTGTCCAGGGTCAACAAGGCTGGAGTCAAGGTGCTGGCAGCCTGCATTATTAAGCTCATGTGAGCTCTTAGCATAGCTCATTTCATGGCAGCCATAAGGCTTGGGGCCCTCAAGTTTTGCTGGCAGCTCACCTGATGAATACCCTCTAGAGACCAATAGTTCCTTGCTGTCTGGCATCCTCAGTATGACCACTTCTCTCATCGTATACACATGGAGAGTCCCTGCTCTGACCTCAGGAAGGCCTCTGTCTTAGCTACCTGTCTGTTGCTGCGAAGAAACACCAAGCTAATTATAAAAGAAAGCATTTAACTGGGAGCTTGTTTACAGTTTCAGAGTGTGAATCTGTGACTGTCATGGCAGGGACGCAAGAGACAGACAGGCATGGGGCTAGAACTGTAACTGAGGGCTCACATCTCTGGTACACAATCATACAGCAGAAAGAACCTGGGTCCATACTCTTGAAACCTCGAAGCCCACTTCTCCTCCAACAAGGTCACACCTCTTAATCCTTCCCAAAACAGTTCCACCCAAGAGGGACGAGCTTTCAACTACATGAGCCTGTGGAGGCCAGTCCCAAGCAAACCACCACAAGTAGCTTCACTTGGTTAAATGGGACCCACTCAGAATAAACTGTCTTGAGACCTTAACTATATCTGTAAACTCACTTCATCTCTGCCATGTGTCACTTAAGAACAGCCTCCTATCACCTTTGCCACAGACTGTTGGTAAGAAGCAAGACAAGACACAGGTCTCACTATAACCAAAGGGAGAGGATTACACAGAGATACAAACACTAGGATTACTGCCTTCATGGTGGTCTGTCCTCCAGTCTGCATTCTAGCCATCAAAGGGAAAGAAGCAAAAAGCAACCAAAGAAATGAGGGTGCTCACCATTTTAGAAGCTGGGGAGGCCACAAAATATACCTGCCATGGTACTTGGTCTTGGCCTTGGATTCTTCTCTGGAAACAGTCAGACACGTCAAAGAGAGATGAGAAAGGGGAACCTGACTCAAAATTGATGAGATTGGCCAGCTATCATTACCATGAGAGACTGGGCTTTCCCTGAATCATCTGGGAACAGACAATTTAAAAGCATCAAATACAGTTAACGTTTCCTATTTCAAATTGTTCTTTTTTATGAAGAGATAATGAAAATATCAAACTAATTAAAAACAAAGGGCACACAGATGTGTGATGCAAAATCATTTGACCAGGGGCACATGGTTTCATAAAGAGCCTCTTTTACCTAAGTATTCACAAGGTGTCGCTACCTACAGTAGATATGATTAATGATCAACCATGGAAAACAATAAAATAACGCTATCTTGAAAAAACTAAGAGTGTATAATTTTCAGAACAAGAAAAATTCTTATTTTGAACAAAGAAGATATATTACTTAAGTGAAAATCGGGTTTTCCTTTTCACTACTGAATGAACGCTGATTAGGTTAAAAATGGTCATTGAAACAGATGTGACGACATAAGCCTGCAGAAACTACCTACACGCCTCAGTCTGGTCTTCTGCTCACCACGTGTGAGCACACCTTACATGATAAGCCCTGATCAGCTCTTTGATGAGATGTAGGAAATTCTGTACCACATTTACTTTGACCATTTAACATCATCCTTAGTGCTTTTTTATGTACAATCCCAGAAAATTCATGAGCAGTGTGTGGTGAGCTCCCTTCTAGGGCTGAAGCATTGGAAGGTCAAACAACTCACCCAAGGTCATAGAATGAATAAGCGATCTTCCAACGACGTAAGACTTCTGAAGGCCATGCTTGTGATCTCTATACTATGTTCTCAGACTGATCTACAAACATCTATTAAACACAGGATGTGCTGACATCATATTCTGATTGTGCTAATAACATTCCCAGAGCTGCAGTGGGAAGACAGACTCTAAGTTGCAGGATCTCCTCTCCCACTTCTATAGTCATATAGGGGATAAGGGCGGTGCTTTTCCCCTCCCATCATGGTCTCCTACCTCCAATACAGAACAGTGCTTCTCAAGCCCCCAGATTTGTGTTGGATAATGTCCTCCCAAGGTGAGGCACTTTAAAAGGTTTAGAGCGGGTGACCCTGGGAGTCATTAAAGTCCTGAGTCAGTCCTCCATCTGGAGAGGTCCCGTTCATCCTCTTCCTTTTGTTCCTCACACTGCAAGAATTGATCTGCCTCCATCCTTTCCACTAGTTGTTGCTCCAAGCCAAGACTTCTCTCTGCTCTAACCTTCTGCAAAACAGAAGAAGCCAGTAGCCGAATTTTATCCTTCTTATCAGAGAAAAAAGCAAATCAGAAGTTCCCCATTCATTCCCACCCTTTCTATAAAATGTAGAGACTCATATTTGCATGTAATTTTCAGTGACCAGACTGAGGTATTCAGGTGAAAGAGAGGTGAATATAACCAGTTGCTATGACAACAGCAAGATATAAAATGGCACAGCAATTCTTATGACAAGCTTTTCAAATTACATAAATTTGAATAATAACAAAGAAACCATTCGAAAGTATGTATATAAAAATGACCAGCCAATTGAAGGAATGAAGTACATCATATACAAAAGCTACCCTGATTGATTAATCAATCAATTAAAGATACACACGCACATGTCTGTATATAATTCTAATCCCTCGAGGCACTGTTAGAAAGAAGGGCGTTGAATTCTGCTATGTCGGTCGGTAGAGTCACACGTCAGACTGAGCCAGCTGCATTTACGATAAATTTTCCCCATGTACACCACCATGCCAAGGCCCAAGTCACAACAGATTGTGTGGGCAACAGCACTTCACACTGCTGATAGTCCCTGCTTCCCCGGTGGTTTCCTGCAGCTTCTCACTCCTTCCTTCTCCTCCAGATTGATACCCTTCTCCTCCTAGTTTTCCCAGGCTTTTGTGACTGGTACCCATTCCTCTGGTGTCAAACCAGGCAACATTAGTTAACTCCCTCTTGGCTGGGTCCTCCCATATCTACATCTCCACTCTTAAAACCTCTCCAGACAGGCAAGCACCCCAAATCCCCACGCATTTCCATACTTGTCCTCAAATTATTATTTCTCTTCATTCTGAATTCTCTGATAAAATCAGTACTACAAGCATCTTCCGGAACCAACCTTGGTCACACTGGGAAAGGAAGACTGACTACTTCTACCTTTGTAATAGCTACAGAACCTGTCTGCTCTGTCGAGCAAGATGAGTCTCACCAAATCTAAAACAATCCAAACCTATACACCAGCTACACCAATGGGTCCCCAGTAATCTTCCTGCTTTCAGGCTGCCCTTCTTCCAGCTCGTAAGAATCACCACCCATTTAAGAGTAGGGAACACAGCCAGACACCAAATTCTCATCACGGAAGGACATGTGTTACCTGAAAGGGGACAAGCCAGAGGAGGGGCCTGCCTATGGATCTGTCAAAGACAGACAGCAGGTGTCTCTGCAGGAGTGGTTTTTTTTTTTACTTGATTGGGGGAGGGGGAGGGAAAGGGGAGGCGGCGGTGGGGAAGAGACAGAAATCTTTAATTAATTAATAAAGAAATAAATAAAAAAAAAAGGGGGAAGTCCATGTTAGGGTGAGCTGGTAAATTCTGATTTGACAGGTTAACCAGTGTAACCAAAGAATAAATTTTGATTGCTGGACCTTGGTGTTTTGGTAGCTGGACCTTAGAGTTTTTAGTCAGGCATAAGGAAGAGGCCAAATAAAGGAACAGAGCTTGAGGACTAGCTCTGGGAATGTGATCTAGCAATTTAGGTAGGAGGGAAAGGTGGGTGAGAAAGACCCGCTGGTGCCATGTTTGCAATGCTCAGGCCTGGTAGAAAGCCCTTCAACCTATCCTTCAAAGTTCATCCTAGCTTTATGATCATTTTGTAGCACCCCATAGCAAATAGAAATGTCCAGCGCCATGTGTGGTGTGCTCCTAGTGTTTGGGTGCAAGTCTGCTTCTCCTCAATGATGTGAAAGTTCCCCGAGGGAGACGATTCTGCCGTTATTCATCTTCGCGGTTTCACAGTGTTACAGTAAGTGGTACCCAGCTGGTGCACAAAAATGTTCAGATGAAAAAGTAAAACAGCAATAATTAGAACTTACTCTTTGGAAAAGATGGGCCATCCCATCACTGCACTTCTTTACATCACATTCATTAGCCTCCCTGGTGCGACTCATGTGACTACCACAGTCTGAAGGGTACCATTGCTTGCCTTTTTGCTAGCCAACTCCCTAAAGGGAGTGCTTCTCTAAATATGCCAACCTCCAGCCACTGAAATAATAATTTAAAAAAAAAACACCCTGAGTTATTTGCCCAAATGCAGATTCAAGTTTGTTCCCAGGCCTGACCTACCATTTCTGAGAGAAGGAACCCAAGAATCTGCTTTTTTCTCCCAGCATTTATAAGGGATTCTGTTCATAGGGGACACTGAAGATGTTCCAAAATCAAGTCCTCCTAGAAACTCAACCATGTGAATCCCAACCGTGAGCTTGCTGCTGCTGCTTTAGGACCTTTTATACTTTTGTCTTTTTTTATTTCACTTTGTAAGCAATCAAACAGTTATGCTGAGTGAGGGTTGCAAACACTGTGTGCTAAGATAGAGAAAATGTAGTGCAGGACATATGTAGACCATGGTGAAGAACACCTCTCGACTCAGACTGTCTCTCTTCACCTCTGCCTAAGCCCTCACTTCTTCATGTACTTGGCCTAGTTACTTCATCTCTCCTTAATCCAATTCTCCTTCTATAAAATGGAATCTCAAGGTCACCTACACGATTACCTAAAATGATATTGGGGACTACATGAAGTCTCTCATGAAAGGAACAGAACCTTCTTTTAAAAAAAATAAAACAGCAGCCATTATGTCTCTATATTATTTTATTGCTACCCCAAAAGGTCCTTTCATCATAGTTAAGAAAATAGGACACAAAACTAAAAAGGACTAACCATAAACTCTTGAGAAACAGATGCTTGCTCCATCAACTTCCTTCCCAATACATGAAATAGTAGACAAATATCCACTGAACTTCTAAAACAGGACTTCAAACTTAGAAAGATCCAACAGTGAACTAGAGTAAAAAAAAAAAAAAAAATCCAGCCGGGCGGTGGTGGCGCATGCCTTTGATCCCAGCACTCGGGAGGCAGAGGCAGGCGGATCTCTGGGAGTTCGAGACCAGCCTGGTCTACAAGAGCTAGTTCCAGGACAGGCTCCAAAAACCATAGAGAAACCCTGTCTCGAAAAACCAAAAAAAAAAAAAAAAAAAAAAAAAAAATCCAGCAAACCTGCGACGGGGTTCTAGACATAAATCAAATGGGGGAATTCCTGACTAGTCCATAACAAATCATGGGAACTGAGACTCTCTGTCCTTCAAGAAACTGATGGGCAGTCTCCTGATAGGACTTGTCATTGTCCCAGTGAGAGAGTAAGATCTCAGCTGTGGTTTCCATAGTAAGGGGTATTACTGAGGCATCTGTCCAAAGGTCCTCACCCCCACTCCCCACCCACTGCATTGCTTCCTTTGCCATACATAGTCTCAACTATTGTTTCCACTGACTAAAGGGTTCAAGGAGATCTATTCCCTGGAGACTAAACTGAATCCCCATGAACCAGTCTGGTGGGTGTTGCTCTTCCATATATATATTTGGTCTTCTGCTAGAAAGATGGATGAGGTGGGTGAATTCCACAACACTAGGCATCCCAGTTCCACAACCTCCTGTGTGTTGAGAGTTTCCATCCAAAGTGTGATTTCTGGATTTAAAGTCATTGCCCAATCATTATTTTATGCCCTGGCAATTATTCTCTAAAGTTTGAGTTTCTTGTGTGTGTGTTGACTCTGAAGAATGCAGGGGCTGGAGAGATTGCTCACTGGTTAAGAACACTGGTTGCTCTTCCAGAGGACCCGGGTTTAATTCCCAGCACCCACATGGCAGCTCACAACTGTCTATAACTTCAGTTCCAGGGGATCTGACACCCTCACAGCAATGTACATAAAATAATTTTTTAAAAACTCAGAAGAATGTTCTCTGTAATTTTCCATATTTCAAAAACTTTAATAAGTTGGAAATAAATACAAGGCAACCGAAACCTGAAATGGTATGCTGTCTTCTAACTCATTCTCAACAACTGTGTATTTACTTTCCTGAAACCTAAAGAGCATAATTCCTTTTCACAGAGTTATTTTTTTTTAAATCTTTCCATTCTAATAACAGGTTTTTTTCAAGGTGAGTTGAATAAAAGAAACCCTTCTAAAATGTACAAATCAACATTTCTAATAATTTACATTTATGAAAACCTCACCAGTATGCAATTTTAGAATATTTTCATAGCTCAAAAAAAAAAACTCCATGCCAATTAGTAGTCACACCCTATTCCTTCTACCAAAGCCTGAAAAACATTAATTTCTCTTTACTGGCTTTGTCTAGTACAGACATTTCATGCAACTTCAAACAAGCAATCTATGGTATGTGTGGATAGTTTATTTTGCTTTAAGTGTTCTCCCATGCTGCACTCATCCCCCATGCTGCACCATGTATTGGCACTCCATTCCTTTTTATTATTGGATATTTTGTTGCACAGGCAGAGTGTTTTGTTGATTCATTCATCACCTGATGGGTGTTTAGGTAATTTCAACTCTGGGAGCTTTAAATGGAAACCGCTCATTCGTTTCCCAGCTGCCCAGACCTGAATAACCACATAGAAACTATATTAATTACACTATTTGGCCGATGGTTTAGGCGTCTTTCTAGCTAGCTCTCACATCTTAAGTTAACCCATTTCTATTAATCTATGTATCACTATGAGGATGTGGTTTACAGGCAAGGTTCTTGTGTCTGTCTCTTTTGGTAGCTACATGGCATCTCCTTGACTCTGCCTACTCTCTAGATAGATGTAGATAGATAGATGATATAGATAGATAGATAGATAGATAGATAGATAGATAGATAGATAGATAGATCCTGCCTGACTTTACTCTGTTAAGTCATTGGCTGAAACAGCTTCTTTATTAACCAGCGGTAACAAAACATATTCACAACATACAGAGGGGAATCCCACATCAAGCAGTAGCATGAGTCATGCTGCTGTATACTGTAAATGCGATATACATATTTTGTATGGTTAAATGCTTTCATTTCTCTTGCATATATGAAATGGTCATCCAGATGACCTGGCAATTTTATGTTTGGGAACAAAGATTCCTACAGTGTTTATTTATCTACAATCCCACCAGCTGTAACTCCATCAATGGCTTTTTTTTCTCTGCCTGCCCTTCTAATATATGTGAAGAGTAGTCTTATCATAGTTTTGATTAAATATGCTTACTAAATATCGTGTGTTACCTTCAGAGAAATATCTGTTCATATCTTTGCTGCTTTGACTTGTATAATTTTTACCCTTTTATTGCTGAGTTGTAAGAATTCTAGATAGATAGATAGATAGATAGATAGATAATAGATCTATCCTAGATAAAAGTGCCTAATCAGGAAAATTATTTACAAATATTCTTCCAGCTCTATGGAACTCCTTTTACTTCCCTGATGGTGTTCTTTGTGGAAAAAAATGAGGTCTGCTTTTATTTAAAGATTTTTGTTTGTTTTATTTTATTGTATGAGTGTTTCTCCTACATTTATGTATGTGCACTGGTTGCATGCCTGGTACCCACAGAGGCCAGAAGAGGGTGCCAAATCCCCTGGAGCTGGAACTGTGGATGGCTGTGAGCCACCATGTGAATGCTGGGGACTAAACTCAGGTCCTCTGTGAAAGTGACAGGTACTCTTAACTCTTGAGCCATCTCTGCAGCCTGGGATTTGGTTTCATTTTGATGAAGCCCAAACTTGTGTGTTTTTCTTTTGTCTTTTCTGACTTGTAAGAAATCATTGTCTGCCTCAGAGTCTTGGAGATTTATGCTTGTACTGGCTTCTAAAAGTTTTATAGTTTTAGCAATTATGATTAGCTGTATATCCAAGCTGTCTAATATTGGAATCAAACCTCATGGCAGTGCCCCATCAAGACCCAGCAGTGCCAGAAGCATGTATTAAAAAGACTGGTTTTTTTGTTTTTTTTGTTTTTAAAGTAAGATCTCTTGTAGTTCAGGCTAGATTCAGAATCACTGTGAGGCTAAGAATGAGTCTCTTACCACCTCCTGACTGATGGTATTAACAGGCACCGCCACATCATATTTATAATTTCTTAGTGCAATTTTCAAACTCAGTTCCCCATAAGTGAATAGTTGATCTCTAGGTTCTCAATGCTATAGCTCTGATCATCCATCCTCGTACCAGTACTACCCTGTCTCAATGGCAGGTTTGTACTAAGTTTTTAAAAGGAAAGAGTGTGCTATGCCCGTTTGCTCTTCATTCAGCATGTGGCTGCTCTGAGTGCCTCACATTCTGTATGGTTATCCCTATCAATTCTTACACTAAGAGCAGCTAGGCTTTGAAAAGAACTACGTTGAACTTATAAGTCTGTTTAATTACTATTTTTGTCTTAGCTGTATCAAAGTTTCTAACCAATGAACAAAACATACATGTCATTCCATTTACTTTCTAATGTCTCTTAAGACTGTTTCCTGGCTCTGTGTGTAAAATATCTCATGCTTCTTTTGTTGCATTGTTATTTAATATCTTATTATTGTTTTTATTAATATCATCAAAGGAACAATCTTTTTTATTTTGATTTTGAGCTGTTCGTTGCTGCAGTGCGTAGAAAAACTGTTCATTTGTCTAGTTGTTCTTGTATTCTATAACTTTCTGAACCCATTTTTAGTTCTCAATTTTGGGGAGGATGTATTTCTTAGAAAGTTCTTTATAGGTCATACTGTCAATGTCATCTGTGAATAGAAATAGTTTCACATTTCCCTTTTTAGTCTGGATGTGTTTTATTTTACATGTCTAATGGTCCTGACTAGAACCTCTGATGCGATGTGAAATAAAGGCAGTGAGGGTAGAGATCCTTAAATTCTTCCCCATCTTAGGGGAAAGCAATGGCCTGTGGGTTTTTCATGATGATAAGGAAATCTCTTCCATTTCTAGGGATTTTTTTCCAGTGGTTTTTATGTTTTCATGAAAGCTGATTGAGTTTTATTCAGTGTATTTCCCATATCTACTGAAATGATATTTTAGTTTTCCTTTTTATTCTATTTCTACCATCTTTGACATTGATTGATTGAGTCTTCATAAATTGAACAACCTCACAGTGCTAGGATCATCCCATTTGATCATCGAGTATTATCTTTATTATTGCGCTGTTAAAACTTATTTTTGCTAGTATTTTATTGAGACTATTTTGCCAAAATACTTATGGAGTATATTGATCTATAGTTTCCTTGTTACGCTGATTTTGGCATCGAGAACTGAGTTGACAGAATCTCGCCACGTCTGTTTTTCTGGAAGTTTGTAAAAAATCCAAAGTATTTTTAGGACCTTGCCAGTAATCCCTTTTGAGACTTATTGAGATGTGTTTCATTGCCAAACATATGGTCTATCCTGGAAATGTTCCTACACACAAGAGCGTGTGTTCAGTTGTTTGTGGGTGGTGAGTTCTCTATGTTTCCTAGGTCTTGTTGACTTGTGGTGCCATTCAAGTCTCATTTGAGGACAATTTCTTTTGATTGTTTTCCACCTATCATGATTTATGGCTTTCTGGTCATTGTGGGTCTTATACTATTTGTCGAAAACTAAACATTTTAAACACAATTTCTTCCTCTCCCAGCATATTTTGTTTTAACTCATCTTTCTTGGTGTGTGCTGCTGCTTGTTCAGTGACTTTTTCTTCAGTTCTATAAAATCTGAATTTTTTTTTCCTCAAGTTGGCTTCCTTAGCTAAGTGGTAAGCCAATGGTTAAACATAAATTTCTTGACTTTATTGAATTATTCAGTCTCCCAGTTTCTACTCAGGGATGCTGTGTTGGGTTTAGGGTGCAGTTTCGGTGACATTCTAGTAGTTTCACATATGACTAATCCTTACTTCCTGCTCGTGTGTCGCCTCTAAGTCTGCCGGAAGTGAGATATTAGGATGTTCCTAAGTTGGATATTTCCCTACTCTGCGCCTAGGAGACAACAGTTTTCTGAAGCTCTGTGTGCATACTAAAGTCCTGAAAACTGTCACTAGTTCTTTGTCTAATGTGGACTCACCCCAGACACATGATTGTTTCAAGCAGATGGCCACTGAACAGTTGCTGCTGACCTCTGTGTCCGATCAAAGTCCTGGGGCCAGGGTTTGACTCGCTAAGTGAGCTCTAAGTTAGATCAACCCCTGCAAAGTGATCTTTTCCAAATAGGACAAAAACTGACAACTCTCTGGAGGTGGGACTTTACAGGGAGCTGAAAAATATCTATCCTCCTTCAAAGCCTGCTAGACTCCTGGTTTCTCTAACAATAAAGCTTGCAAGGTCCTTAGTTGTCAGCCATGACTTGGGAAGGGGTGGAAAGGGCCAGGCTAAGATGCCACAGATGTTCACGGTTCTTACAGAAATACAAGCATTTCTCTGAAGTGTCCTGAAAACGTCTGCAAAAATGTGTTCGTTTTCAAATTTCTAAAAATCGACCACTTTAGCACTTTCCCCAGTGTTTCTGAATTTCTTACAATGAACATGTGCGGGATAAACTGACGCCTCTCCAGGACCACCAGCCTCCTGGGTTCTCACCCTGTCCTGGTAGCTTGCTCTGGGCAGAAGCTCTCAGCTGAGAAGCAGGGGGACCAGGTTATTGGGGCCCCAGGGAGACACGTTGATAAATGGTACAGGTGGTTTGCTGAGTGACATTCGAGGGGATCTTCTGTACATCCTTCAGCATGAAGTTAGATGCAACTTACTCAGACACATTTCTGTCCAAACCGTGGATACCTACAGCTAGACCTCAGCTTTACCCATGTGAGAGTGAGCATGAAACTTCCAAAAGTCGCTCAGATTTCCCATCCACAGTCCTGTACTTGCTAACGAGGTCCCTTTGGGGTGACCTAGAAACATACAGCTCCATCTGTCATTGGATAATGTTGCTATGACCTCTTTTTGTAACCTTTAGACAAATAAAACTTGTCTGACGTCCCCAAATGTATTGTGTAGCTGGCCATTCTGGACCTGCTGCAATTGACATTTGCTAATTCAGTCAACTTCCATTTGTTTAAAAAAATAGAAAAGAAAACTGATCTAATGAATCTGTAATAGGATTCATAACAAATAAAAAGAAAATGACAATCGGTTGGCTATCAGGTTGACAATTCACATTAAATTAAAATGGAGACTTTCTCTTTGATCTGCAAATCCTGAGTTCTTTCAAAGAGATGCCTCAGGCTTACTATCAGTCTGTGTAGATGCACTAAATTTTTCTGCTGTAGAATTTATTAAGTTGTATAAAATTTGCTTAATAAAATTACTTCGACTGTACTACATTATCTCTAGGGAAGATAATTTTTAACTAATATTCCTTCCAGCCTGTCTTAAAAAGCAAGGGTGATTTTTAAAGTGGATAGAGAAAGCTAGTTATAAACTAAACTACCAAAAGATTTCTGAAATCGGTTGTGAAACAACAGGAACAGAAGCTGCGGCAGCTGTTTGCCTTTGTAATCTGAACCACCATGGTAGAATCCAAGTACCTTGAGAGTTGTGTGGGGTTTGGTTTTTGCAAGAGGGGCATGTGTGTGTGTGTGTGTGTGTGTGTGTGTGCGTGTATGTTATAATGTGTGATGTGTTTGCTGATACAATAAATATTGAAAGGAAAACTGAACACGCACAGACATTCACATGAAAGCATATATGACAAAATAAATTCATGAAACCAAATCATAGATGCCTACACAGTCCGTTCCTAGTGGCCTGAGGAGTAATTAACTCTAATCAGATAGTTAGGAACACGGTGTACAACATCAGATGTGTTGGTCTCAGATCCAGGACCTTGTGGAGTGCAGACGTGATTGCTTCCTTATCTACATGTCATTACTCATCTTCTGACGGTAGAGGAGCCCAGAAGAAGAGCACCTGCCCCCTTGAAGCTCAGAATGTGGTTCTCACAGAGGGGAGCAGGCTCTTGATCCTTCCTCTTGAAGCGCCTTCGCCTCACATGATCAAGTCAATTCCGGGTTTTGGTTTGCCCAGGCTTCATCCTACATACGTTTTATCTGTAACAATCGTGTGCCCATGGGTTTTCAACATATGCCTCATTGTACATGCCTCCCTGATGCATACCTTGTCGTGATTTTCAAGCTGAGGGATGCAGTCTCCCTAATTAAGGAGACCATAAAGAGAGGCCTGTTGCTGGAAAGAAAACATCTTGGGGGAAACCAGAATTAGTGAATTGTACAATAGGAGGTGGTGGAAACGTAGGAGGTGGCACTGCAGACCTAGAAGCCCCGAGAAATTATAACCACCTTGAGCCAGTCCAGGCTTCACAACATCCTAGTTTAGTAGGACTGACCAGCTGCATGCATAAGTAACTTAGTCACTTTAAATAGGTAGAAAGACAGAAAACAAACCTGTGTCAATGCAAGAGCAATAACACCAGACAAACTATACCATATAGCCCTCCAGCAAAACTCTGACATCACTCCCCCTTAGTTATTTCTAATATTGGGAAGTGTTGTTGTACTTAGCTAGTAATGTTTGAATGACATTGGCCTCCAATTATAGATTCATGGCTTGTCTTTTAATTATTGGGGTTTTTTTTCTAATTGTTTCATAATTGCTTCTTCATGTGGAGACAGGGTGTCAGCTTTGAGATGGCCTTATAGTCTTTGAGTAGATCATTTTCAAACCACTCTGCGATCTTCTGAGGCTTAGCACTGAAATCTGGATTATAACACATGAACTACACTCGTCTTCAAATATCCAAGCTGCAAAATATTACAGTGTACTAGCATGAACAGGAGTGAGGGCACTGAACTGTGGAGTTCCAAAATCTTCCATCTCATCAATGATATGTGCATGGTATGGAACACATATGCCAAAGAAATGTGCCAGTTTGCTATATAATAGCAAGGTTTATCTTAGCTACCTTATGTAATATATAATATACCAATATAAGCTCTAAATAAAGAAAAGCCAGGTCACAATATTATTTAAATCAAAAAAAAATACTCAAAGACATAAGAAACATATCCTATACCATTTCAGTTCAAAACCTCATTATGCTATTAGTCAATCTTTGCGCTTCTAAAAATAGTCTATAGAAAGCATAGTAATGACACATTGCTCACCATTATACCTCAATATTTCTTATTCTCACTCATTACTTCCTGTCTTTCCCATTGGTTTCATCTTGTTCTCAAACAATGGGTATTTAGAACAACCACCTCTTTGCTAACACAATCTCAGTTTAGTCTCCTAGGGGACAATCTCTGCTTATAAAAGACTTTCTATCATAGAGTTTTACAGAACTCTCCACCCAAGTGCTCCATGAGCCCAGCCTGTAAGTGCTTGATCTCCTGCTCTAACACAAGGACCCAGTCCAAATAAATCACCAATTGCCATCTAAATCTGGAGGCATCAAACGCCTCTGGGTTTTTGCATTTTCTTCCATCTCTCATATGCTTTAGTCCTCATGACATCTAGCCGGGACACCTCGACAGCTTAAACAAATTTGAAAGGACACAGGAGGCACTTGCCGTCTCACCTTCACCTGTTTCCAGGGCCCTAAGGGCACCCTACACGCCGCTGGCCTGGGAAAGCATCCGTGTCAGCACGCATTATGCGGTCGGAGTGCTGCGGGAGCCTGCAGCCACTAGTGTGGAGACAGCTGAGCCTGCGCTGCAGCCACTGCCAATTCCCATGGGAGCTGCGACACCTCCTTAAAAGTCCCCTTCATCGCCGCACTTCCACCAGGGCCTCTGGAAACGTTCTGAGGAGCATACCTCTGCCCTGGGGGAAAAGCTATTATGAATAAATAAAGCACGGCTCCTTCAAAAGGCATAATTGACTCCTAGCAATTTTTTAATGTTTGATTTTATTTTATAAAACTGAAAATGCCAGGATAAAACAGAGTTGTTATATACTAGTAGGGGGAAAATGCTCTTTTAACGAGAAACAAATTCCCCCCAAAAAGTTTCTTTGGAAAGCCACCTAACAGGGGACACGAGGCAATTAAGCAGTGTGTTTATGGCTGTTCAGGGAAGACCATGCAAAGCTTTATAAAATCCGCAGAATTGTGTGCAAAGTGGAGCAGATCCGGCTCCAGCCCAGAATTAAGGACAGAAATGTCTCTTCCTACCACTGAGGCTTTTTTAATTATCTTCCTCAGTCCCTCGGCACAGGCAAACTTGTTTTCCACAAAGAGAGTGAGGACCCTTGAGATAATGCAGACACAACATACTGAACCCTGGCGAGCCATTTTCGTTAGCAAGTGAAGCAATCGGGAGTTCCCATGCCCTGCTTTTGAGTATAAAACTTGGTTTTTTAGTCATTTAATTAAAACGTGATTAATTCATATTCAAGAAAAGTACAGGAGTACAGGACATGACAAAAATTCAGAGCCTGTGATCTCTAGCCCATGGTGAACCACAGAGAAGATGGTCCAGACACAAGCCGTCAGACACCAGAAAGGAGCCAAGCCACAGAAGACAGGCTGTTTTTGTAACTATATTGTTCTCATATATTGTCTCCACTCCACAAAAATAAGAGCTGGAAATTTATACCAAAAACTACTGCCTAACTTTATACTATGCCATATACAACTGTATATAACTATATGGAATAAAATCATTACTGATAATAATATTCTAGTCAATCTCTACAAAAGTTTCATCTGATTTAAAAACCCTTATAGATAGCTTGATTCTGAAGGTCTTATAGTATGCGGCTCCTACCTTGCTGTTATCTCTCAAAGCTGTGCAAATGTAATTAAGATGAACTTTTGCTGAATACTGTCCTGGCTTTATGCCACTGTGATAAAAATACCTGAGGAGAAAACAACTTAAAAACCAACAAACAGATGTATTTGACTCAGAGTCTCAGAGGATTCAGTCCGCAGTCCCCTGGCTCCCTATCTTCAGGGCCTGTGGTAAAGAGACCATCAAGGAAGAAAGGTGTGGCATAGGAAAGCCTTCCATGAAGTGATGGCCAGGAGGGGTTAGGGGGTGGCTAGGGACAAAATACAGTTGTCAATGGCACCACCCCGGTGGCACATCTCCTTCAGATTCCTGAAGTTTCCATGAATGAAATTAGGCTCTGTGACCCAGTCACTTTGAATATTGCTCTATTGGAGACCAAAATCTTTTTACACTGGTTTGATGTCGTGGTGGTATATTACAGAGCTGTGATCCATTTCTGGCGAAGATCTCAACGCTGACGGTCGGTCTCTACAGTCTCTACAGAGTAACTGTCCTCCACCTCCAGGAAGTGACAATAACAACAAAAAGTCCTCAACATTATAAATTATTAATTTCTCATCTTGATATAAGTCAAAGTGGTAATGTCTGCCTCACTCAACATAGGAAAACTTTTTAAGCTTGGGATCATTTTGTTTCAAAAGAAGTAAAGTCAAAAAACAAAGCAGGCATTAATTCTCTATTGAGTCAATGCAGGTTCTTAGTCATCTAAAGCAGGGCACCATATCAAAAGAGTGTGAACCGTGTTACATGCCAGGTCACCTAGGTGATGAATCCAAGGTACCTGGATCTAGAAATACAATACTTTCTAGAATTTTCTTCTCTGGGGCCTTACTATTACTGTCTGCTACTATACTAGGCCACAGCAAGGCTAACAGCCTCCACCTTGCTTACGCTAAACTACAACGGAAAGGTTTGGAAAATGGAAACTCATTTTAGTGAGATAGGTGGTATCAATCTCAATCCATCCAAATGATAAGACTCTCATAAAACTGGGAGGCCAGTTCTCATTTACCCCTGCTGAGCATACATGCTGGACACAGGAAGGTTCTGGTGTTGAGTGTTTGCTGCTCCTGCAGAGGACCAGAGTTCCACTGCCAGCACTCACAGGAGACAGTTCACAACTGCCTGTAACTCCAGCACCAAGGGGTACTACTTCACACATACATACACATCAACAGATGCACACACACACACACGCACGTATGTACGCACACACGTACACCCAATTGCAAGTAATAAAAACAAGATCTCTTTTTTAAAAGAAAATAAAAACATACACAAGAGACTATTTTTTCATGGTATTATTATATAATCAGTTTGGAATGTATGTTGTCAAATCTCTACTGTATTCTGAAAATGACTTCAGAATCTGTTTCTGGTTCAGAACTCTCTTGGGTACAACAGAAAACAGCAATTCCCACCAGACCGAGCAGAGCAGCCGACGGAACCCAGAGAGGCCATCAACCAAAACAAATGTATGAGCAGGGCAATACCAACCAGAACAACCTGAAAGAGAAAGACTCTCATAGCCCCACCCCTCCCTATCGTGTGTGTGTGTGTGTGTGTGTGTGTGTGTGTGTGTGTGCATGTGTTTCTCCAAATGTCAAATTCCAAACAGCAACTACAGTTGACATTTCAAGATGTCCACAAGAGCTCACCATCTCACAATTTATAAATTCAAAAATCCCAGGAAGGTGCCAAAGGCCAAGGGCAGGTTGGAGCCCAAGGGTTTGGAAAACTCCTCACAGCTGCCACACAACTCTGGCCTTGACAAAAAGAGTTCTCAGAGGGAGGGTGGGCGACGCAAAAACTAGAAAACACTCATCGCTGGATCTTATTTTGTTGTGCAGTAAAGATCAAAAGAACCTTGGGAGCAGAGTTCAGGAGCTTTTCTCAATCTAGTGATTTTTTTTAATTGCTTCACTGTAATTTTTCAGCTCTGATTCCGAATCTCATTGACATTTCTTTGTTCTTAGGTTTAGGGGTTTAGCCAGATTAATGACTGGCAGGTTTTAATAGAGGTTACACTGTTTTGGTCTACTTGAAATCACGATTGTGGCTTTCTGTTATAAAAAATGTTTTATCAGACAAAAAAATTAAACAAACGTATTTCCAGAAACAAAGATGCTTTAATCTTTTCTGAATAAAGAATCAAGGGAAAAAAGTAAAATTAAGGAGTTGGGAAGTCAGTATTGTTCTATACAAAAAGTTGTTGTAAGGAAAAATGGGTCAGTTAGATGCTCTAAAATCCATAGTCACCTAGCTTAGAAGTCGTGGTCCATATGTTTTCTCAACTTATTCTCTGTCATGCTTAACCCCTCACTCTCTCTTTTGTGGGTAGTTAAATATACACACGTGGAAATTCTGCACCAGAAGCCCCTGGCTTATATTCCTGTGCAATAGTAATGGTCAGAGTACATCAGCACAGGTGAAGTCTTTTCACGCAGCTGTGCTTTTACCAGTAACTCCTTCCACCTCCACTTTTACTAATTCAATCTATGTGTTTTCATATAATTTTATAGAACTGAATATATATCACTAATGATAACTAGATGGTAGTATACACATTCTTACCCAAACTTACTTAAAACTACACAGATCTTCAGTGAAGACACACACACACACATGAAAGCATTAAGATGGCTTAGAATTTTGTGTAATTAAAATAGTCATTTTATAATTCCATAGCAAATGAGACTTTTTACCCTTGAGAGAAAAGAAGTCTATCTCTGGATCATTCTCATCTTCTCAAGAGCTGAGCTCTGCATATCTGTTACTATATTTTAAATGTCCCCACCAAGAATCATGGAAATCCAACCCCCACCATGAAACATTAAGAGAAGGGACCTTGGGTTGAAGAGATGACTCACTGGTTAAGAACACTGGCTGCTCTTCCAGAGGTTCTGAGTTCAATTCCCAGTACCTTCCTGGTGACTCACAATCTGATGTCCTCTTCTGGTCTGCAGGAATACATGCAGATGAGCACCTGTACACATAAAAAGTAAACCTTTAAAAATATTTCAATAATGCCAAAAAGAGAGTGGGAACACTGAAGATGTAGTTGGTCATGGGGGTTTTATTCTCATTGTTAAGCGAATGAAGAGGTTAGTTGAATGGGACATATAGAAAATGGGGTAACAAGCCATGAGCCATGTGACAAAGCATAGAAAGGAAATATGGGTTAATTCAAAGGTAAGAGTTAGCTAGTAACAAGCCTGAACTATCAACCCAGCATTTATAAATAATATTAAGTCTCTGTGTGATCATTTAGAAGCAGCTGCAGGGATGGGGAGCAGGAAGTCAGAACAGGAAAACTCCACCTACAATAGTTCATTTGATTTTTTTTTAAAAAAGGACCCTAAAGTATCCCAGGCTGACCTCAAATTTACTATATAGCTGAGGCTGGTCTTGAACTCCTGATCTTCCTCCCTCTATCTCCCAAGTGCTGGGATTGCAGGTATGTGCCATCACTCTCAGAAAAGTTTAGTTAACTTGTTAATGGTGCATCGTGTTCACAGTATCCACATATATGAAGTAGCAACACTGAGGTAGCAAGCAGAGAGAACTGAGACATGTCTACATGATCTTCACATTGAGTCAGTTCATAGACCGTCTATGCATACATGATATGTCTGTGTATGCATGTGCAAAATACTTTTCTAGCATCAGTGAAAGCAAAGACAAAACAATAGGACCCTCTAAATAAATTGAAAGCATCTGGATAGACACGTCACTATTTTAAGGGAAAAGAGAGAAAGTGAAACAGATGTTCCCAAATAACTCTTTAAAATCTAAGCAACGGTGTGAGGGATTGGGGAACAGCACTCACGATCAGATGCCAAAGTTAGTCCTGCATGATCGTTTGATGAGATGCCGCTGGACTCCAACAATGAAATACTTCAAGGGCAACCACCAGCTCTCATGTACCAATTACACACTTTCTAAACTTGTAAGTACAGAGATCCCTTGACAAGGGGGCACTATCACTGCACCAAGGGCAACGTGTTTTCAGAGTCAGTGTTAAGGGGACTGCCAATTACAGCTTTCTCCAGCACCCCAATGACCCCCGAGAAATTAGCAACTGAGCAGGGAGGTGCAAGGCAGGGAGACTGATGACCCCGCAAGCGTCCTAACTGCGTGCACTGGAAAGGGAAGTGGTGAGGTTGCAACATGAACAATACGCAAAGTTTTTAAGTGGAGGCTTTTAACATCAAGATATAAAGGAACTTAAAAGCCTTGACATTCAATTGCAGCTCAATTTTAGGAATACTCTATGATAACACTTTCCAACACAAAAAAAGTATGTAGGGAATTTAAATTTCCTAGACACAACATTTAAAAACATATAGAAACAGGCAAAATTGATTTTAATATTTTATTTCACCCAATATACCTAAATTTTTAATGTATAATAAACAGAAAGTTTTATTAATAAAATACTTCACATTTTTCCTACCAAGTCTTAAAGCCGGAATATATTTTATACTTACAATTTGGTCATATTGAAAGTCCTGTGGGTGTTGCGTTAGATACTATAGATTCATTCAGTGATGTAAAAGGAAATCATCATAATAAGCTCCTGCTGTGTGGGGCATTTAGGATTCTTTACTAACAAGAAAAAAGAAGTAGCTTATCTCTGTTTTGCTATGGAATTGATTTTGTTATTTGAGCAGGAGCACAGAAATTAAGAATATAACTAAACGTTAAGGATAACATGTGATGAGGGTAATCCATAAACTACTGCAAGGGGGTGTGGTAGTGTGTCGTAACAATGAGGCAGGGAGAGATCATGAAAACATGGACATCTTTTCTGAAGCTGGAAGGATTGATTGCAAGCTAGAAAAGTCAGGCAAGCGATTCTTGTGGAGAGTAACCTGCAGGGATAAGAGCTAAGAGTATAACAGGTTAATGGAGCCACAGCAAATCTAGTGAGGCCAAACGGGAAGGTGAGGAGCAGAGTCCATCAGCGCCTTAGACTCTAAGAGCTACCGGCAGGTGGGAGAGAGTGCGAGAAGAGGTCTAGTATGCGGAGATGGGGTAGGAAGAAGATAGTTCTTGCGGCTTTGTAGAAAGATGTAACGGAGGTTTGCTAGGGTGGGGAAGGATGATGCCTTTTCTTTCTCATCTCATCAAAGAATGTCTGTACAGGGTGGTAGAGAGAAGAAATGTCCAGAGGAAAGGGAATAAGGATCTGGAGGTAGGATCATCCGGAAGTTGACTCTGCACCAGTGATGCAGAGATCTCACAGAAGCCAGGTGTGTGCTATGAGATCTGCACACAGTAAATGGGGGAGCCATATGATGAACTGAAGAGACAATCAGGGAACAAGAGGAACACGGGTCCAGTTTTGAGCATCCTCCTTGTGAGATATGTACAGTACATCCAAGAAGGAATGCCAGAGCATGTGGCATTGGATCTAAAATTGTAACGTTAGGAGATTATTGGCAAAAAAGAAGCTATCTGAAGCCACAGGAACAGATAAAATCACCTAAGGCCCAAATATCAAGTGAAAGAATGGAAGGGTCTATAGCTACTCCCTAGAGTCTGCGTCATGGGACGGCTGAGCAGTGACTAACCACAAGGAAGCCAATGGCCGTGGAGTCAGGAAACAAGAATAAAAACAAGTGAGGAGAAATGAAAACCAGGGAAAGAGTTGCTTTCAATAACAAGGAAAATAGGGGTGGCTATATGGAAAGCTTATTAAAAGTCAAAGAACACAAGAGAAAGGTTGATCCCTTGGACCTACAAAAACTATGCAAGAGCCATTTCAGTAGAGAGGTGGGAACAACTCAGCCAGGAAGGATCCATTGCATACAGGCAACAGGAAGGTGAGAGTCATGGTAACTCAAGGCACCTACTTTATTTTTTGTGAGGGGCTGGTATGAGGCAGGGAGGAGTGGTAGTGGGTGCTGGGTGGCTTTTTCTGTGGTTCTGGAAACTGGACCTAGGGTTTCAGACCTTCTAGACCTAGGACCAGCTACAGCGCTGTCCTCGCTGCTTTTATTTCTTCTTATGAGACAGGATCTGTCAAAGTTGCCCAGGCTGTCCTTGAACCTGTGACTCTCCCTCCTCAACCTCCTGAGCAGCTGGGATCACAGGCCTGTGCCACCACGTCTGGCGTATTTCCCGCTCTCTCGTCTCCATTTCCCTGCTTTCTTCTGTCAATGTCTGGCCCACCATAAAGTCAACACCAGCCCACGTGGAGCTAAAGCCAAGCAAACAGTCGTACAATGTGGGTGAAAACTAAAGAGCAAGAGATGGACTGTCATGAAAAGATGATTCCTTTTTAGGAAACCTCCAGAAAAAGAAAGGATAGGTAATGAAGCCAAGAGGTTTGGAAGACATCTCTCCTTTTGCCGAAGAACTTTCCCTCTACACAGCTGCCTGCACTTGGGTCCACGCCTGCCTCGCTCTGGTTTTTATGGTTCCCTATTTTCCTCTGTTCGGACCCCTAGATGTGTATCCGTAGGCAGGCCAGAGGTTGCAGAAGACTGAAATCGAGGTGGAATAAAACTGAAACCCTAGGTTTGTGAGTCTAAAGCCAAGCCATCCACTCATTGCTCAGACTCTTGGCTGATTGTGACCAGAAAACAGTAGTGTCCGTGCAGTTCAAAATCTCTAAAAACAGCAAAGTAGGGAGAGAGAGGGAGGATCTCAGGCCTGAAGCAACTTAAGTCAGCTTCTACAGACCAAGCATAAGTGTTGGATTTAAACACAAAAGTCTAATACCTCCGTTGTATGTTTTTTGTGGCAATTAAATAGAATGATGCTTAGAAGAAACGTTCTCATTAGACCACTAAACATTTGCCAAAGGCTCATTGCTTTCCACAAGAGCCCTCTTGTCCTTCCAACTCTCGGGTCAAAATGTCTTCTTAAATGGGCATTACATGACATAAACAAGAGGTGGAAACTACCAACTAATACAACAGCGAAAATAATCTTTGTCAAAATAAGAGGGGAAATTTCAGTAACCAAGTTAATGTGTCATCATTTGTTTGAAGGAGTGAGAGCAGCCCTGAAATCACAGTAATGATTAGTATCTCTCGGATAGGTCGATAAGCAGACAGCCCATAACGCTATCATTTCAGCCTTTCCAGAGAAAAAATGGGCCATGGTCTGTCTCCACACAAGAAGTAGTTTTTGTTACTATCCTTAACATCAGAAGAGCAAAAAGGATTTTTCTCCTTCTGCACGCCCAGTTTCAGAATTGCAGGGTTAAATGAGTCGTTGGGATTTAGCATCATTTTTTTTTTCAAAATTTCATTTCATTTGATGATCTGGAGATTAGTAGGCTTGTGTTCCACGTCTTTGTCCATTAGCCTAGATTTTGAACTGCCCATTGTTTCTCTAAATCGGGCAATCAGCTGCAAACACTCTGAAACAAAGCTCTCAGATATTTAAAGAAGGCGTGTCTAAGGAGAACCTCGTCTTCCTTTGCCACAGCACACACATCTGGAAGCCTGACCACCAATGTTACTTCAGGGTTAAATGTTTGGGAGACAG
Organism: Alexandromys fortis; assembly: GCF_014885135.2. Lineage (NCBI taxonomy): Eukaryota > Metazoa > Chordata > Mammalia > Rodentia > Cricetidae > Alexandromys > Alexandromys fortis. Next base: position 976,445 of record NW_026067963.1, read on the forward strand.
TGTGCTTTTGCAGAGTAGATTGGTTAGTATTTAAATATTTTAATGCACTACTTTTTACTTTTTTGTATCCAAGCCATTCTCAGTACTAAGAACAAATTCAGACTTTCTCTTTTCAAAGATGCAGTCTTAACTTAATCTATACCAACTAGAAACCTCAGTTATTAATTCATGGCCATTAAATTAAGAACTAATTCTTACATATATAGTTGGAATTTTCTTTGGGCCTCCAAGTAGCTCCCAAATAAAAATGCGGAAACATTAATAGTTATGAAACCTTAGCCTTAGCTTAGGCTTATCCCACTAGCTCTTTTAACTTAACCTGTTTCTATTCATCTACATTTTACCTCTGAGCTTTTTTACCTTTGCTTCGTTTTGTATGTCTACTTTTCTCCTTCTTCCATTTCTGGCTACCCTGCCTGGCCCCTGGCATCAACCTGGCATCGCTTTTCCTTCCTTCCCCAGAGCCTAAATTCCTCCTCCTGCTTGCTTTCCCTGCCTATCCCTCCTCCCTCGCTATTAGCCATTCAACTTTTTATCAAACCTATCAGGTGCCTTAGGCAGGCAAAGTAAAACAGCATCACATCTTTATGGAGTTAAACAAATGCAACACATCTTTACATAGTTACACAAATATTCCGCAACAAACGTGAGGTCAAGATTTCCCATTTTCCACCATCTAGCCTCTCTTCCCCATCTCCTCCATGTTAGTACTTAACTCTAAGGGGCTTCAGCTGCAGGCCATTTCCCATACATACCCCTCATCTCCTCTTTTACCACACTTAGTTAACTATGCTGCCAACGTTGGACTGCTTGCCTTCCTTCTTCCTTCTTTCCTTCCCTTCCCTTCCTTCCTTCTTCACCTTCTCAAATCTCTGGTCTTTTAAGACCCAGAAAAGATGTTCTGTTTTCTATGAAATGCCCAGATCCGCACAACAAAAGTGAGTTTTCATTCCAGGGATCCAACATAGCACTTAGTCTAGCCTCCTCCCCAGTGCTTTACAAAGTCTAATTTAATTACACTGGGTAGAGCTCCCTTAGCCCACTGCCTTTTAAGTTTATTGGTGGCAAAGGTTACACTTAAATTTTATTATAATTCTTCGCACATACTAAGTGCTTTACAATCAACGACCTGTGTTTTTTAGTCTTAGCAAATCCTCTACATCACTGATTCTGCGTGTCTACCTTCGCGGTTCGTCTAGGACTCAGGTGCTGTGTGGAAGGATGGACAATGCTCAGTCCTTTTAATTAGTTTCCAGTCTCCTTTGCACCACTCATTACGTTCTTGTTTTCATTCTAAACCCAGAGAAACCCTACAGAGAAGCCAGGTCTCCTTTGAAACCATACTTTAAGATCAGGATCCAGAACTGGTCCCATAGGTTTTGTAACTTCAACGAAAGCAATCTAGTAAATGTTTTCATCATGGTAAAATACCTTCCCTTCTTTATAATGATATCAAAGCACCAGAGAGTGTGACTTGGCACTGTCCTCTCAGCAGAAAGACAGGTTATTAGTTGGTGTCAGATGACCCAACCTCAAGGGGGCGCTCCTGAGACATCGCCCACTTAGGACCAAGACTGACATTGTGTGAACATCTTCTCGAGCCTTTCCTCTCCCACTACTGATTCTTTTAAGGGCAGAGCAGATCTTTCTGGAAGAATTAAAGGCACTCCTATCATTTGGGGGATTCTTCTGACAGCTTGTCCTCTGCCACATCAGAAGCAGGGCCCCAGCTGTCTTGAGTAGAAAGGTGATAATCACATGGACAGTTAGGACCTCCGCTAAGGAGCTTTCCAACGGAGGTAAAAACAACAAAACTGCCGCTGGACAGACTCTAGCGACAGGTTGCCAACTTTGCAGAGATGGGGATGCAGGAGCAGCTGGTTGAGTTTCAGTTAAATCCTACAATTTTGGAAATCAGTCTTTCTCATTTCTGTAAGAGAAGGCTGGGATGCTGGCTCAGTTGATATAGCTTTTGCTGCACAAGCAGGAAAGCCTTGGCTCAGATCTCCATAACCTACATATAAACTCAGGCAGGGGTGGGCACACGTCTGTAACCACATCACTGTGGGGAAGAGGGGGAACATGGCAGGCAGAGACACACACTTACCTGGGTTTGTTGGCCAGTCAATCTCTCTGACCAGCAAGCTGTAAGTTCAGTGAGAGACATTGTCTTAAAAACAAAATAGAGAGAAACTGAGAAAGCTACCCAGTGTTAACCTCTGACCTCCTGTACACAAAACACAAACAGGAAGAGGAAGAAAGCAATATAAAAGACTAAACATCTAGGCCTTCACAGAGCATAAAATATTGACAAAGCATAAACAGGTCTCAGTTTAAATTGTAAAGCACTAATTGAATCCAAAATGACTGTGTTTATACCAAAGCATTTTCACAGGGCCATGTGAGCAAGGGTTCCCTTACTGATGCCAAAGCAGAAAAGCCACCCTAGGCAGATGTTCTGGTGGGGAGACAGCCGACCACACAGAGACCACTGTGTTTCTCCTTTTCTGCCATGCTTCATAAAGAGAGCCACAATTCAGAGCGGCAAAGCACCCGACCACCCCTTAATGTTTGCTGCTTCCATTACTCTTCAATAAACTGAGAGAGCAGAGACTGGATGGGCCTGTAGGCTCTACACCTCCAGAAGATTTCACAGAGCTTGACCAGAAAGCAATGTTGCTGCCCAAATGATAAAGGGATAACTCTAATTTAATTTAAAAGGGTAAGGCATCAAGGAGTTGAACACCTCAGGGCTTATCCACAAGAGCTTAGGCTTTTTATTCCTAGATTTATACATCTCCACACCCCCCAGATCAAAAGCGAGCCAAAGTCATTTCACAGAAGGACTCGCTGGTAGGCTGTGGGTAATGAGTTTGTTATCTTCCGTCCATCTCTCATTAGAAAGAGATTGGCCCTTTACAAACACAGCACAGAGTAGCTGAGCTTCCTACAAAGCTTTTATGTATAAAGGGCTGACTAAAATTTCCCAGAGAGACAAGAAAGGCAGACTCTAACTTCATTAGCACCAGCTGAGCTCGGCAAACTTAACCTTGACACGCGTCTACTTCTGTAGGTGTAAGGCAGAAACGCCCTTCCCGCGCTGGTTTTTGTTGGTGGCGATGGTGGTGGTAGTGAGGGTAGTCTGTTTTTAAGTTAATTGCTTCCCTTTTGGAGAAGGAAAATCTTCAAAGACTTGTTAAATGGCAGAGATTTCAACAAAACCACTTTTCAGGGGCTGCGAGCCCTTGCTTCTGCCCCTTGCCTTTTGCTATAAAGCATGCCGCAGACCAAAAGAGGACACAGATGGTTTCACATTTCCGCACAAGTGACCTCGTTTTATCCAATGTTAGATAAAGAACAAGTCTATGCCTACTGCTGCTATTCTTCTAAAGGAACGTAACAATAAAATGACTCCTAAACGATGTACTGCAATACGACAGGCCAGTGCCTCACTCGGCCGTCATCACAGAAGCTTCTTCCTGCACTACATGGCAATTAACACAGACACCCATAGCTGGAAAACATCCACAGAGTAAGAGACCTTGAAGAACTCAGCCCTAAATGGGATGTCTTGATCAAACCTTCTCCTCAAGGCTCAGGGAGCTATGCAGAAGAGGAGCCGGAGGGAATGGCGGACTCCAAGGAAACAATGTCTTCCGGACACAACAGGACTCACAGAGACCATGACGACCTGTACAGGTTCAAACCAGACCAGACTCCAGCACTGAGAAAGGGAGGCAGACACAAAGTCCCACCCCTGATGGAGAAGCTATTTGTAGTTGGTACCCACTAGGGAAGGGAAAAGCATCAGTTTGTTCTACTAGAGTCTCAGTAGGAATACCAAACGCACTACAAGCAGAGCCCAAGCCCAAGCCAACACCAAAAGGATTCCATGGGTTTTCTTATGTGTGGACTTGAGCTTTTTGTCTTACACTTGTTTGTTTGTTGTGGGGTTTTTTTTCTGTCCTATTGATTTTTTGCTTTGATGTTTCTTGGGGAGGGAGCATGAAGACAGGGAAGCTCTAGGAGGAGTTGGGGAAGGGGAAAGAACATGGTCAAAATGTATTTCATATAAAAATTTCTAAACAAGGGCTGGAGAGGTGGCTCAGTGGTTAAGAGCACTGGATGCTCTTCCAGAGGTCCTGAGTTCAATTCCCAGCCACCGCATGGTGGTTCACAACCATCTGTAATGAGATTTGGTGCTCTCTTCTGGTCTGTAGGCAGAACACTATACATAATAAATAAATAAATAAATAAATAAATAAATAAATAAATAAATCTTTTTTAAAAAAATTCTAAACAAAACATTCCTTAAAAGAATATCAAAAGAACAAGTCTATAGTTAAATTGGAAGGCAGTTCCAAGAGGGGAAACTAACAGTTGGTGAGGCTAACAAAAAAAGCCTAGACTGGTCCCCACTTTCAGCCTGATTTCTAAGTTGGTAGCTTTAGTGTGATCATTCCTATTTTCAGATTTTTTTTTTTAGTCAACAATTTGTTTTCAATTTAGAGATTAAAAACAGAATCCCTTCTCCTCAACACCCCCTTCCCATTTTACCCTTCTTGTTCTGTCTTTAAAAGCTCCCAAAAATTTCTGGAAGCTTAAATTTACTATAAATTAAATGTACTGTTACAAGGGTAAGAATAAACTAAAATGGGTCTGTAGCTTTCAGGAGTAGGGTGAGACTCTCATTGAAGGCACCTGTCTTAGTTAGGGTTACTATTGCTGTGGAAAAAAAAAAAAAAACACCGTGACCAAAGAAACTGGGGATTAAATGGTTTATTTGGCTTACTTATCCGACTGCTTTCTTATAGAACCCAGGACTACCAGCCCAGGAATGGCACCACCCCACAATGGGCTGGGACCTCCCCTCTTGATCACTAATTTTAAAAAAATGCCCTGCAGGCTTGCCTACAGTCCACTCTTTTGGAGGCATTTTCTTAACCGAGGCTCCCTCCTCTCAGACGACTTTAGCTCGTGTCTAGTTGACAGAAAACTATTCGGCACAGCCCATTATGGCCATAACTCAGCCACAGGGCTTCAGTCACAAAAACAGAGGGAAATATTGGCAATGTGAGTGAAACCTTTCTAACAACAGGAGGAAATCTGTTATCATCTGTGGTCAGTTGAGGAATCTAGTTCCCTGGAACCTAGAGGGGTGGAAGACAGCTCATGACTCAGGCAGGGAAGGTGGTCTGATTGTGATTTTTATCCTGGAATGGCTAGTGAAAGAACGGATCTAGCCCAGCTTGAAGAGACCCAGCCCATCCTCAAGAAGAAAATGCCTTCTTCATTCTCTTTGCTGCAGTTAGAAGACCAGGTATTTTGTCTGAGAATGAGAACATGCCTAATGATATATTCATTCCTCATCTCTTTTCCAGAGAATGCCACATGTTTCTATGCCCCAGGTAGTGCTGGCACTGGCTGACTGGAGATACTTTGGGCAAAACCCACAGATTGTAGGAACCCTTTCTGTTCTGCTCAGGGCTCTGGGTTTCAGTGTCCGCCACTGGTGACCTCAGCTGGCCTTGCAGTTGTACTGTGCTCTAAGCCTGTCTGGATGACACAGACAGGCTGGGACAAGGACCACAAAGATTTTTCCAAGTCAGGCCAGCAGTGGGCTGCCTGCCTAGGTGAGCCCCACCTCTTTTCCAAATACTTGCCACTCTTTTGCAAGGTCCTTATTCCACAACATTCCCTCACAGGCACAGAAATCTTCCCCTGCATACTGTTGCTGCTTTTTATTGAACGATTTTCTCTCATTTTACTTCTGGATTTGGCTGAATGACAGTGCTCAGCCAACTCCTCTTTCTTCTCTATATTCATCATATCCATGTTTTATCTTCCTAACAGCTCTGCTGTATCTTCTTAACAGTTCTGCTTTGTGAAATATAATCTCTGTTAGATTTAACTCATTCTATGTGTATGACTGCCTGAATGTAGGTCTGTGCACCATGCGTGAACAGTGCCCACAGAGGCCAGGAAAAGGCGTCAGATGACCTGGTATTGGAGATGCGGGCTTTTGTGATCGGCCAGTGAATGCTGGGAACAGAACCCAAGTCCTCTAGCAGAGGTGCCGATGCTCTTAACTGCTGAGCTGACTTTCCAGCCCTCCTTTAATTGCCTGACTATGGCTTTATTTTCCAGGAGTGACAACTGATTTACAATCTCGGTGTTTAAGGAGCTTCTCAATAAAAAGAATGATATCCTTGTCAAAGAAGACAAAGCTGTATTCAATGTTTCTTTGGAGTAAATCAATGCCAGTCAGGTGATCTCAGCTCTAGAAGGGCAAGAGGAGTGGAATCTCTTTTTTGAATTCCACTGCATTCCCAAGCTGGGAAAGAACCCTTACCTGTTTGGGGAACTGGGAGGTTTGTATCTGCATGCTTAGAAATCAAGACAAAGAGATTCTGATTGCTACAGAATACCCAGCAACATAGGGATGAATCTATGGCTTGGAGCACCACCTACAATTTGTTTGAAGAGTGATCTCTTCTGGCATGGTAAGAGAAAAGGTAATATCAACCACAGACACAAAGGTTGGGATGCAGTTCTAGGGATTGTTTGGATAGCTGAACCTAAACTATCGGCGTGCAGTGTGGAAGATACTGGTCACTGGCCACGTGTCATTTGGGATGCTCTAAATTTATTTACAGACAACCCCATGAGAACCTCAAGATTTGAGCAAGTACTGGTAGGTTTGTGTGTAGACGGATGATGTCATAAAGTGGGCAGTAGGAGACAGGAAAGTTGGATTCCCATCCAAAAGAGGAGACGAGTGGAGAGAGTGGCAGGGTCTTTGTCAGGAGTAAGGGTGCTAAGTGTTACAATAAAAATTTACAAACAAATTCCAAAGTGTCATTACTCTGTTGCTGCAACTGTGGCTGTAATAACCAATGATCCAGTAAGAAAAAGAATGCCTAAGTTTATGACTGAGGGCTACATTCCTCACAGGGAAGCTATATTCATAGTAAAGAAGCTGCTGTCTATCCATCTGCAGCTCTGCGTTCTGCTGATCAGAATTTTCCGGTCTACCAAGGACATGTGGCCCAAAGAGGTAGATGTGAGAAGTTGATGGACTGGGTTCACTTATTTTTCTGCTGGCCTGGAGGGTATCTTTTGTCTGCTTGATTATTATTTCATCCATAAGAAAATAGTAAACATGCAAGTAGGCTATCATGTAGTCCAAATCACCGTTCTCAGCCATCTCCAAAGCCAAACCACACTTTCTCAGCAAGCCTAGCTCACTGAGTCGGGATAATCGGTGCCTTGCCAAAGCCATGAGGCCAGCTTGTTCTAAATACTGCCTGACAAGAGTAGTTCCCACATTAGGGTCACCTGGAAACTTACAATCCAGGTGTCTATGCAACATCCTGACTAAGTCAGTATTTCTGAAGAATTTCTCTGCTTGGCAGATCTGCCAAGGCAATCCCAGAGTGGACTCAAGCTCTACAACAAAGTCATTCCTGCCCTGCGCTGCGTTTAGTTCTAGGGTGACCATCTTGCCTCAATTTACCCAGAACTTCCTTGGTGTCATCTATGAGAGTCACATATCCTAAAAGTCCCTTCAGTCCCACACAGAACAGGACAATTTTGGTCAGGTCAGTGAAGAACTACAAGTTTGCAGTAACTAGATTTTAACTTTTTGGTTAGGGAGGCTCTTGTTAACATTATACATTTCTGTTGGGAGAAAAAAAATCATCTCAAATCAAATATTGCTAGGTTTTTTGTTTTGTCTTACCTTCTTCTCTATCTCATTTCCCATCCTAAGGACTTGGGAATAAACTTTTTACCACCAGAGGGACATTGACCCATAAGCAAAAGAAACTTGAAAAAGGTTGAAAATGGATTTCAGTGAGCATTTATTAAATATCTGTAATACACCAAACACCATTGAAAATGGTGGGGGAAAGGAGGAATAAGAAAATGTGCTTTGTAATTAGGATGCTCACCGCCTGCAACCACAACTCACTGCCTAGAACCACAAAAGCCCAGGGAGACACAAAGTGGGGAGAGGCCCTAAAAAGTAGGCCAGGAGAATAAATTTGCAGGTTTTATACTACAACTTTTAACCTTCGTGGGAAAAGACCATATACGTCTGCTCGAAATAAGAAGTGGAAACGGTAAGACTACAAAGGAAGGAGACTGGTGAAAATGATGAATTGGGCGCTGTTGCAGCCTGTTTGTATTCTTGCCAACCTTTGCAGATGAAAATATGCCCTTTAAAAGCGTAGTTCTCCTTTAGAAAATGTTTCATTTCAGAATCAGAGCAGAAGAGCTGATTCAGAGCCACTCAAAACTCCTAGGAAATCCAAGGTCAACGAACATTATAAAACCCATGCGCAGCTGAGCTAGAGGAAGTTCTGTCTTTGGTAATTGGCCTCCATTTTGGAACTTGGGCTCATTATACTATGAACAACTCTTTCTTGGGTAACTCACCTAACAACAGCAAAAAATAAAAATAAAATAAAATAAGAGTTGTAGGCATGGTGGACTGATGGAGCAAGACGCATTAGACAGACATAGAAACAAAACAAAGGAGAAAAGGCAATCTTGGGCTTTTATAAGAAAATAAAGAACAACCCATTCCTTTCACAAAAATCAAACATTCAATGAAAATAAACCAGAAAAAAAAATGTTTCAGCATTCATTCTAGAACATTCTCAGCCTCTCGACAAATTTTATGGTCAATTTGTAGTAGTTTAATTGTTAAAATTATCCATTAGGTTACTTGAGAACCAGGGTTCCCTTTTTGGGTCCTTAGTCTTGTTGATGAAAGAATTTTTAAAATAGACTAAGGAGGAAACTCAAAGGCCATTTTTATTAGAATTTAAAAGAAAACAACAGGGTAGAAAAGCTGGAAACCCCACCGGTTTCTAGAAAGGGGGACACGAGGAGAGAAAGCCATGCCCTTTTATTTAGGCATGGAAGTTGGTAAGCCATCATCAAATGGAAAGGGGGATTCCCAAGAAAAAGGAGAAAGCCCAGAGTGTCAAGGGAAGAATTCTTAAGCTTTGGGGGTGGGACACAGAGAAACAGAAGAAAAAGTTGTACCTTCTGAGTTAGAACTCAGAATAGTCAGCAGGTTGAACAGCAGAGCTCAGCAAGCATTGGAGGAATGGGGACCTTTGGGGAGTATGGGAACATTATCTCATTAAGGGAATGACCTCCCACACCCTGACATGTCTTCAGGTGAATGGAATTTCCTGAGGGACCTTCTCCTGGCCAGGGCATCAATAGGTCCAACTAGGTTCATTCTAAAGGGAGGACACAATAATGTGTAAGGGTCTAATCTCTGCATGTATGTGTGGAAAGCGGAGGTCAATCTTAGATGCCTTCTGTCTCTTCCCTCCTCATTTTCTTAGTGCCTCCCACTAAATCTCAGATTCAGACAGACTATCTGGCAGTGAGCTCCAGGGTTTCCCCATCTCTGCTCCCTTAGTGTTGGGATTACACATATGGGCCACAGCAGCCTCTACACGGATGTTAGAGATCCAAACTCAGATCCTTGTGTTTGCACGCCAAGCACTCTAGCTTATCTCTCTCCAGGCCTAAGATACATTTTAAGTGCATTTCTGAGCAGGAATGTGGAAGTTTTGACAAATATTAATACTCCTTAATTTTTTTTTGCTAGAATATAAAATGGAGAGAGAGAAAGATCAGCTTTGAACCTCAGCTCAAAATAGATCCACCTTTCACAAGAGAGAGCAGAAACAAATCCATCTGTGACAGGGGAAGGTTGGAAAGGCCGCCCGGAGATCCTATCAGGGACCAGACTCCTGATATTTACCCAGTTCCACGGGGCAGAACGTCCTTCCTTTCCTCATCACCATAATGACATCCTTCTTAGAATTTAAATACAAAATCTGATTCTAAAACTTTTCTTCTCTATTGTATCAAAGTCATGTAGAGAAGGGCAAGGAAAAGGTGGCTTATTTCTCATTCTGGGGGCAATGTTGAAAGCCCGAGATATTCTATTCTTGTTCATGCTTTGTAAGCACAAACACAAACCTACCGTGAGTCCTGCCTGGTAGGTTCCTGTTTGTTTTTATCCAGAGAGGTTGAAACACTGCTTTCCTATTTCTCTCCCAGGAAGATGCTTGATGAGCCCGGCACTTCCCTTCTCATCTGTCTCCTGCCTTTCTGTGGCTCCTAAAGTAAAAGGACACGGAGGTCAAGCTTCCACTGATTTAACCGTGCTTCCTTCGGCAGGAAGACGGGAGAGATTCGTCCTGTTCCTCCTGAGGATGGAGGTAGAGAAAATCAGACTTTTCAAAAGGCAGTCACATTCTGTTGACGGTAATACTTTCCTTAGCTGCTTGGGCTCCGAGACCCTAGCTGACTGCTCACATGTGGGCGGCCACCCACATCAGGCCTCTAGTCCTTTCACGCGTGGATCTCCACCAAAGCCTTAGCCCCGGTGTTCGGCACTGGGCTGCCCTCTCATGGAATCCATCTTCCACGCTGGCTCAGAAACTTTCTGGATTCTTAATTCCCTTAATTAAGGAATAAATTTAATTTTCGTATTTGTTATATTTTCTCCTTTTCACCCTATATAATTTTGTGGGGAAAAAAAATGTTTCTGTTTCATAGAAATAACACAGGGGATGGGGCTGGTGGTAAGTAGAGAGGAAGGGGGAGGGGAGGAAATGTCCCGGATGCTGTCTGATTGCACACATCTCCATGGTCATGAAATCCAGCCCTTGTTCTCCAGGCCCCTTTAGTCCCGTCACTGGGTTTCCAGCACTCTTCAGTTGGGGCAGCATCATCAACACCGCAGGCACTAGCCACTAGCCATTGACAACGCCTTTATGCTGGAACAGTTTGCTCTTCTCCCAGGACAGTTTTCAGGAAATGGGGAGAAAAGGAGAAAAAAAAACCTGTGAAAAAGATTTTTGCTCTCTAGCAGCCCTGGAGAGTTTTAAACTGAGAAGTGCCACCACACCACTAAGCTAGCAAATAAACCTTAAACAAAACAAAATGCTTTGTTTCCCCCAACTACAAGGGGCACCCCAGAATCAGATGCCACCAAAATACCCCATAATTCAAAATCAATAGTAGATTAGGCTACTGCCTTCTTCCCTGGGAGGACAGTAATAAGCTGGCACCAAAAGTAAGGGAGAGAGATCAAGGAGATGTCTCAGCAAAATGTCTGCCATGCAGGTGCAAGAACCTGAGTGCAGAACTCCTGGCAGCCAGATAAGAACTCAGGTTATGATGACACTTGAATAACCCTCACACTGAAGAAGCAGAGATAAGAGAGTCTCGGGGGATGGCTGGCCAGCCAGTCTAGCCAAATCTGTGAAGTCTAGGTTCAGCGAAAGACCTCATTTCCAACATAAGCTCGAGAGGCTAGAAGGGTGGCTCAGTGAATACGGTGCCTGTTGAGAAAGTGCAAAGGGCTGAGTTCAGATCTCCAGCAGGCATCTAAAAGGGTGGCAACCCACATCCGTTACCCCGGTGTCGATGGGTGGAGACGGGCAAGCCCAGACCGAACAGTGAGTTCCAAATTCAGACACTGCCTCTAAAAGTAGGGTGGAGACTGACTGAGGAAGACATTGTACATCAAGCAAGTGTACTCACACAGATAACATCAGTACATACATACAGAGAGCAAGAGAATGAGTGTGTGTGTGTGTGTGTGCATGTGCGTGTGCGTGTGTGTGTGTGTGTGTGAATGCAGCACCTAGCTAGGAAACAGACTCTAAAGGGAAGACTCTTGAAGCCATCCCATGTTCCTAGCCACTAGACAGCAAGGGTGCAGGGCACTTTTCAGCCAGCTGTAGATACACATCTGTACTTGAAGGCAAGTGGTAAGCAGCGAAAGGCAGTTTAATTAAGTTTGTTTTGAATCATTACTGTGATGTAATTATCTCTGTCCTCAAAACCATTACTGGTTTTTCTTGTGGTTGATCATCTGTTGATGGGACCTTAGAAATGATGGAAGAGTAAGGTTACCTGATCCTTGGTGACTCTTGAGTGTTTTCAAACCCTCAGTTGAAAATGCATTTCTAGGCTAGAGACATGACTTGGTAGTAAAGAGCACTGGCTGCTCGTTAAAGGGGCCTGGCTTCAATTCTCAGCATCCGCATGACATCTCACAACCATTTGTAACTCCAGTTCCAGGGGATTTGACATACGGTGCCCAAGGAAGTCCTAAGAGGGCATATAGAGATGCATATAACACACATGCAGGCAAAACACCCATATACATAAATTAAAATTAATTTTTAAAATAAATCTAGTTTTTTAAAAAGAAAGAAAATGCCAGCTTCCAACATACGTGGATCAGCTCTGTTACTCTCTCAGCATATGTCTGAGGCAGGGTGTCATTGATCTGCTTTTATCCTTCAGGGGAGATGGGGAAGCAACCGCCTACCTGCAATCATTTGGTCCTCAGTGTTTTTCCCTATGCCATAGTCTGAGTGGCCTTACAGATCATACCATCTAGTTTTAACCCTCACCAAATGCTCTACTGGCTTTAAGATATTTCTACAAAGAAGCCAATATGTTAATAATGCAAATGCAAGTGAAGAAGGGGAACAATGAGAAGCTGGCAATGCCACATCAGTGCAGCTCCATCAGCGCCACACTTAATCAGTGTGTTCAAGGTAAATTAGATGCTTAACAATAAGCAGGAAAGTGCTGTCTTTTCAACAGAAACTCGTGTTATGGGAAGAGCATTGTGAAAATGGGTGTTTGGAAATATTTCCATCATCCTATGATTGTGTTGAAGAAAACACTGTAAAGATCTCGATGGAAACACGCCTATCTGAATACTATTTTTATATCTTCCAAATGAAGAGTTTGAGGGAGTTTTGAATGCCTTTGTTAAAAACATTAAAATGCATTATCCTCAAATTAGTTTTGCAAGAATATCTGATTGGGATCTCAGAAGAAAGAAATCTGTGGGACATATTTTAACAAAAAAAAAGACACTGGAGGATGAGTTTTGGGTTGGAATTTGACTTCCATAATTCAGTGAAGTCTAGTGTGCTCCTCCTATCTGTTTTTCAGACAAATGTCCTTCAACTGTAGTAACCATTGAAAATTAAGTCTAAAATAAACTTGAGCTTCAAACATAACTAGAGGGACTGAAGAGATGGCCCATCCATTAGAGCTCTTGTTGCCCTTGCAGAGGACAGGGGCTCAATTTCTAGCACCCACATGATGACTCACAACCATCTGTAACTTAAGAGATCCAATGCCCTCTTATGACCACTGTGGGCATTAGGCACCCATGTAGTGCACATGTATACATGTAGGCAAAAGACGTTCACATATAAAATAAAATAAATAAGATCAAGAAGAATGTATCTTTGAATTGCTTCAGTGAAAAAAATAAACTAATAGTTAACTAATAAAACAACTCAAGCATATTGTTCTCAATTTAAAATGATAATAATACTTTGATGTAAGTAAAAATAGTATGCATTCATAAACACATAAAATATCACTTAACAGACTTTGTGTGTTCCATGTGTACATGCGTGTAAAACCAGAGGACAATTGTGATATTATTCCTCAAGCACCATCTACCATTTTATATTTAGGTAAGCCTTTCTTGCTGTGAAACTTTCTCTCCTGGTAAGCCTGGCTAGCTGGACAATGAGTCTAGGGATCTGCCTGTCTCTGCCTTCCCAGAACAAGGAATACAAGTGAGCATCACTATTCCTTCCTCTTGTTTAACATGAGTTCTTGCAGAGGACCAAAAATGTGAGCCAATTTTCACGCTGAACAAAGGTCAGAGAGTTGGAATTACCACTATTCTTTTAAGGCTATTGTGTTTCCACCACAAACAAAGGTCCCACCTAAATTTAGATCAGAGAGTTTTGCTCCCTCAAGGTTATGGTCAACTGGTGTGGATAACAGCCAGACCTTATATTTCAGAAATAGAGAGGTAGATATGTGTTTACCTCAAACAAAAGTCTAAGGATACAACTAAGGTTCCAGTTCCTTTAAGAAGATAACAGTGGATTCTACCAAGGGAGTGTTTTGCCTACAGAATGTTTTGGTCTAGGGTGTGAGCATGGCTTGTTTTGTTCTAGCAACAGAATGTTTAACTATGAATGTAACCTGCTACCTTTAGTTTATTTCCTTGTATCATCTTAATGCAGGTTTTTGTCTTATTCCTAACTTTTGAGGTCAGAAGTATTTTAAGCATTTGGAAATTAAATGCGGGCAACTTCAACATTCACTGGAACTCCTTCCCAGTACTATTCTATGTTTTTCTGTCTTATTATTTTCACATGCGTCTTTATATTCTTTACTAAAGAATCTAAATCCCCACATCTCTACTCTGGCAAGTGGTATTTTTGTTGAGGCTGATCCCCAACATATGTCATCCAACGTGGGACCTAGGTTCTCACGTTTACGAAAGAAAAACTGTACCATCTGAGCTAGCTCCCCAGCCCCAGGTGTCCGCTGTCTTACTTTTATATCATCTCTTAATTCCTTTATTTTTTTAGATAGATAGATAGATAGATAGATAGATAGATAGACAGACAGACAGACATGGTCTACAGAGACTTTGAAACCTGATGAGAATTGTTTCCAGTATATTATGATGTCTACTGTTTATGCCATAAACCTAAAGCTCCTCTGTGGGTAAGTTAGAGAACAATAAAACATATTCAGAGTAGTATATCAGAAAATCTTCAACTAAGAAAATTAAGGTAGGGACTGGAGAGATGGCCCAGTGGTTAAGAGCACTGGCTGCTTTTTCAGAGGTCCCAGGTTCAATTCCCAGCACCCACAAGACAGATCACAACAGTCTGTAACTCCTGTTCCAGGGGGTTCAACACCTTCACACAAACATACATGCAGGCAAAACACCAAGATAAATAAAATATAAATAAATAAACTATTTTTAAAAAGCTTAGATCCAAGACCTCTGCAGGTCCGGATGTGAGTCTGGAACCACCAAGGGACCTCACCCAAGATGGTTTTTTTCTAGCTGCACCCATTTATAGCAAATTTCACAATTTTGTTCTTTAAACAGAATGGATAATACTCCATTAACCATTCATCTGCTGACAGAAATCTAGGCTGCTTCTAGTTAGAGCATCAGTGGAGACAGATGAGCAAATGTCTCTGGGGTTAGATGGAGAGTCCTTTGGGTAGATCTATTCCCAGCTTCCTGAGGAACCACACACTGATTTCCACAGTGGCTGTAGAAGTTTGCACTCCCACCAGCAATAGACGAGTGCTCCCCTTTCCTCACATCCTTGCCAACACTGGCTATCATTTGTATAATTTATTTGTCCATTATGACTGGTGTAATTGAAATCTCAATATAGTTTTTATTTGTTTTTCCCTGGTGACGAAAATGTTGAACTTTTAAGTGTTTCTCAGTCATTTGTGATTTCTCCTTTGGGAACTCTGTTTAGTTCTGCACTATATTTTTTTAATTGGGTTGTTTTCTCAATGTCCAGTTATTTTATCAGTCCTTTATCGGGTATTATTGGTAAAGATCTTTTCCCATTCTGTAACCTGCTGCTTCACCTGAATGATGGTGTCAAGAAATCTTTTCTGATTAGCAGAAGGGTGCCAGAAATGACCTCAAAGATAGACTTTGACTCATTTCTCAAAACTAAAGCTGTTCCTCTAACTTTAAGCAATATTCACACTGTTACTCGTTTTAATGTAAGGTTATTTTCAGCACCTCCCTCTCCCCACTTTACAGAGATGTTAAAAAAAATCGTAGGTTTACCGGCCCTCAAAGGACTCAGAGTAACTTACAAGTCAAGAAAACACTAGCATTTTAACAAGAGTTCTTATATTTGAAACAGAAAAGCTTAGCCCAGATAGCCAGTGAATACTGTCAGCTGAGAACAGAGTATGGGCTGGAAAAAGGGAAATGATATATTTGACTAATTTAACAATAACTCATCTTTTGGGCAATGCCATGCCATATTCTGAGAGATTTTTGTTTCTTGTTATGCCATTTTACTACTTAAAGAGAATAACTGAAAAATCAAAGTTGCATGAATCTCCATTTATCTTCACTTCAAACATCACCTTGAGGATCAGGACATCAGATATGACATCTTTCAGATTTTTTTCCCAGAGTACTCAAGTCCTTTCATGCCAAAAAAGAAGAGGTAGGAAACCAGGAGCCATATTCCTACTCAGTGACATTTCTATATCTTTCTAATATGTATATTTGTGGTCATTACACCTGCTGGTTCAAAAGAACCAAAAGACCGGGTTCAAAAAGCTGTGTCTACTTAGTGCCTAGACTAAAATAGAGTCTGAGAAAAAGAGATATGTGCTTAAGAGTACAGCAAATATATCAACCATATCACTGGCAACTGGGAGCAGCCCAGACACTGGGTGGTGGTGGGCAAGCTGACAGCCAACGGCTCCTGGAATCATACTTGAAGTGAGCCTGTCATCTGATGGGCAATACCAAATATGACATCTCAAAGGGCCTTCCAGAGACCTAAACAGACCATTTTCTTGACAATAG
Source organism: Alexandromys fortis (assembly GCF_014885135.2). Classification (NCBI taxonomy): domain Eukaryota; kingdom Metazoa; phylum Chordata; class Mammalia; order Rodentia; family Cricetidae; genus Alexandromys; species Alexandromys fortis. The sequence goes on from NW_026067963.1 coordinate 992,916, forward strand.
TATGAGCAGTTGTGTGGTGACGAGTGAGCAACAATAGCAGACGGTTCCAGCGTTATTCCTATAGTGGCTAAAGACACCCCAAAAGAGTCAGATTCCACACACAGTCTTATTTATAAGTACACGTCTGAAATGGCATATGAACAGAAAACAGTTAAAGATAGAAACTCTTCCCCTTATAAATTAGCATCTACAGCTTTTAATCAAGTATAAAATACTATCTTCTGCCTGAATAATTTTCTTAAGAAATTAAAATATGCAAATCAATGAAAAAATGTCTCCAAGTAACGGTATGATTGTGTGATAAGGATTTTTATCCGTCATCATGAACATCACTTAACACAAACGTCCTTCAGAAGGCAAGGCACGGATGCTTACTGTGTAAATCATTCCGAAGCTCAAAAGAAATTGATTTGGCTTGCTAACACTTTTTCCTTGCAACCAGGCTCATGTTTTCCATCTCTTGTTGATTCAGAACCTGCGAATAGTTACTGCTTGGTTTGGGAGATCCCTCCGGAAAACTGATTTGTTGGCACCAAGGGGGTTAATTCTCATGCATTTTTTTTTTACAGGCCACCCCGGAGGTTAATTATTAAGCAGGTGGTGTGCCTTTCATTTCCAGGAGGAGATAGACATCTCTTCGCCGGTCCACAGTGATAGCGGAAAGAAGAAGGGAGATCTCATCTTCATTTCACCGTTGATGGAATGAATATCCTGAACGGAGAGTCCGCGGCGGCCTAATGAGGCCACACAGCTCTCAGCGGAAATTTGAAATATTCTGAGACACCGTACAAGAGAAGATCGAACCCGGCTTTCATTTTCTCATTTCTAAGAGCTTTTATGCTACTCCTCCAACTAAGAAAATGCTCGTCTCACTGTTCATCACTGCCCTTCGACAGTGTATGCTAGTCAGGGTGTGACCGCAGCTTCCAACCATCAACAGGCACAGTAGCCCCAAACAAGCATCTGGGTTTGGTGTCTGCCCATGACCACTGTCGTGACAACATTTACGCTCTTTACATTCTTGCTCCTTGTAGAAATGGCCATGACACAGCCCAAGGCATAGACCACGGGGCACTGCGGCACGCTGAGTGAGTTGTGCCACGTCTCTTGAATAATTCATGTCACTGTGAAAGGCACACTTCAGCCCCCATTTAGAATCAAATGTGCAACATGACTCTAGCAGAAGTCAAGTCTGTAGCCCCAGGAAATACTGCAGTCAATATTTATTGAAATCCTTTATTGGCTGGAGGCTACCTTCTTTTAGACTCAGATGAAAGTCTTTCAAGTCCTATGGCCTGTAAACCTCTTGTGATTTATCTACTCTACGAGTAAAGAAAAAAAATAACCTTTAAAACTGTTATTGTAACATTTTTTGTCAAAAGTCCTAAAAATTCCCAAAGTGTGCCTTAAAAACACGCCACAATGCTTGCTTTATCGTCTCGGATTTCTCGTACTTGCAATGGCAGAGTTTTCTCCCCATCACAGTATCTCCGGCCCTCTCCACACACCTAAATCAAATGCTGGCTCACAACAGACATCAGATCTGTGATGGGAAAATAATAATAATATATTTCTGTTGCTTAAGCAAAACAGCACAAGGTTTTCTTCTATATTTACAGGCACAGATAGAGAAAGAAAACTGAAGCCAAGTAAAGCAGACCACCCATTTTTAATCAAGATTTTTGTTTAAAGTTCAGTCTTTATAAGTAGTGCATGTGCATGGATATTTTGACTTTTAATCCTAGCAAACTTACCTTAATAAATGATGCCTACCAACCAAAGAGAAGAATCGCAAGCGAATATTACTTCGTGAGCTATAAGGACTTGGGGAAGGATAGGTATGAGTTTGCGTTTTAAACAAGATGAATGCGTGTCTGGCACTTTGGAAATGGGGTCTTCTGGTCTTTATCAGTCTGCTCAACTGCCTCTGAGATACCAGATTTCAATACAAGGCATTGCCTGGAAGACGGAACATTAAATGATGAAAGTTAGCTCAGAATGATGCAGTGACTGACTGTCTCATCCCACTCCCAAAGACAAACAGCGTCTTCTTCTTCAAACATTTTTTGTGTCCAAGTAGCTTTACTTTGCTTCTCCCCCTTCCTCCCTCTATCCACAGAGGAAGAGGAACTGGAGAATGAGGGTTTCTGTTTTGTCTCCTTTCTGCTCCTCGCCTCTCTCTTATCGGGTCTAATCTTCTCAGCATCTCTTCGTCCATCTGCTTTCCTCTCTCCTCCTCCTCCTACCACTTTTTCCTTTTCTCTCCTGGTTACTTCAGTTTGGCTTTCCTTGTTTTGCAACGAGCGGGCCTAATTTTACACTTCAGGAAATGAGAGCATACACCGGGAAAGAACTTCTTGGGGAATGAGTCACTGGTGTTCCCAGAGGTTTGATTTGTCTTCTTTACTGGTCTCCTTGCTGCCCACAAAGTGCCAAGCTCCTGATAAATGGGACAGCGAGGTGTCACATTTCTTCCCCTCTAAATGCAGAGTAAACTTCTACAGCCTTGTTCCACTGCGCTGAGAAATGAAATTAAAACCACATGCCGAAGGCCCTTAAAGAGCTCTTTCTAGGTATGGCCCCTGAGTGGCTTCCACACCGCTAAACAGGTGCTTCAAAGAAAGAATACTTATCCTTATAAAATGATTTCCCACAAGAAAACTTGGGCACTTCAATTACCTTTTCCAGGAATCCTAGTCACTCCATGGACACCAGAACTCACATCTGGTATATAAAGTATATCAAGAGAGAGAAGCAAGAGACCCTTCACAGTGGGAACACAGCTCTGCAGTCCGCCCTGTTCCCTATGGCCAGCATAGAATAAACAGCAAGTGAATGTTGGTAATGACAAGACCTGAGTTTTATGACTTGCTGTCCTGCCAAGACTAGAACCCAAGCACATCCCTTCTCTTCCCAGAATTTCATTGGCTCTGGAAACAACAGAAGTGTCTTTGCAGTTTCAGGAAGCCACCACTTTCAAGAAAAGGCCTCCCCAACAGCTCTGTTCATTCACTGTTGCAGGCCCTGTTGCTTTAAGCCAAACTATGATCATGACCCTGATCCAACCTACCGCCGGCTTCCAGAAAAGTCTCACTGTGCCACAGCCACACCCATTGACTGTTCTGTGATAGAGGCTGGAAGCCGTGGTATAAAGGCAACTGGAACAGCAGAGTAAATCGCAGAACTAGAGTCCTCACTGGCTTTCCAGACACAGGGGCAGTAAAATAGCCTCATTATTCCCAACGCTAACCTCTGTTGGGTCTTTTCTTACTTACTGATTGTAGCAGGTTAACTAATGCAGACCACCTAGAATGAGAGCACCCGCTAACCTGAGTCATTGTCACAACATGAGACCCCACCAGTAAATCACCACACTCTGAGGTCTGCTCTCTCCACTCATGTCTGCGCTGAGCATTGCAGGAGATCAGAATCATAGTGAGACTCCTCGGCCTCCTCCCTGACCTACAACATTGGAACTAAAGCAGTATGCTGATGATGATGTATTTTCTTTCTTGTCTCATTTCTTCTCTAAAAAAAAAAAAAAAAAAAAAGAAAGTTGACAACGACATAGACAATATTGGGAGGGAACTGTTCAGAAATGGGAGTCTTAGGCACGGGCTTAGATCTTCTGATACAGGAAGGGAGTTAGCAATGCTTCTAGAATGTTTGTAGATCTGGCTAAGGAGTGACCCAAGGCGCTAACTTGGGCTTCTCTATAGATGCAGTCAGGGTTTCTGAAGCAAATCTAACTTTCATGGGAAATAACATCTCCTCAAGGGAAGTGGTCCAACCTCAGAGAGGTAGAACGGGAACAGATTTGCTGATCCCAAAGGAGATCTGCCTACCAAATGCACCCAGACCCTCAGGGCCCACTAGCTTCCAAATGAACCACCTGGTCTGTATAAAGGAAAATAAATCTTTTCCTAGGTTATTTGAGCACTAGTACCACGGAGAGTGATTCCAAAATGCAAAAAGAAGGAAATGGAAATCATTAAGAGAGTAAGCAATGGCAATACCTTCTCTTTCAGCCCTAAGGACTTAGTTTATTCTAAGATTTTTCAACTGCCCTGACTCTAAGCAGCTCTGTGGCCCACACTAATGCACAGATTCCCTGATAAGATCCATCATGTCATTTATGGACCGACTGAGTAGGGAGCTGTGGGACCTGGAAGTGGGTTCATCACCGCGAGGATGTCTAAACAATCTCTAATGTCTGAAGTGAGCTGGAAAACAAAGGCTGGTTCCTTTTTTACATAGAGATAGGCAAATGGCTTATGGCGGCCGTGATGAACTGAAATCCACCTCGTTCAGCTCTCGTAGGTCAAACTGTTCCTGACACTAAGCCATGGGGATTGCTCTGTAAAAGCTTGTTGTTGAATGTTCTGCGGGATTAGGAAATGGACATTTTTTAAGTCTCAACACAAGTAACTGAATCATCAATAACAGAAAGAAAGTTTCCCAAACAATGACATATTTTAAAAATATGGTTCTCATGCAAAAGTATCATTACTTAAACTGTGGTACACATACCGGGAAGACAAATGGCTGGCTAACTCCCGACTCCCCTAAGTGGGAAGACCTAATAAGAGAACACCGGCAATCTGCTAAGGAACGTTGAAAGCCTTTTTCTATTTTCAAAAAAAATTTTTTTTGCATTTATATATGTATGGGCCATGCTTGATCACATTTCTTGTATAATTAGCAAAAGTATTTCTGCAGCTTGGAAGCCAGAGATAAAATTAATATATTGGTTGATACCCACAACAGTCTCTCAGGTGTCATCATTGAGAATTATTATTTTCAGCAGTTCATGGCTCATTTCTTTAAAATTAAAATTAGTGTTGTGGCACCCAAGGATAATTTTCCAGCTGTCTCTACAGAGAATAATATAAGCTTGGTGAGTTTAATGAGTGATGGTTTACTGTCATTCAGAGTCAGTGCGGTGGGGGAGCTCAGATTTGGTAGGAACTAGACGCACAGCCTCACCACTGTGTCTTCATTAATATTGCCATGTTAGCTGATAAATTATGCCCAGCATCTCAATTACCTTATCAAAGAAGATGATTCCTAATGACCAAGGAGGGGATAAGGAAGCAAGGAGAAATCAGGGCCAAATTAGTTGAGATGAAATTGAACGGTCTGCGGATTGGCAGGTCGCGTCTGAACGAGTTAGCAGGAAATGTCTAGCTAAAATTAGCAGGAAGATGTGGAGGCAGTGTGGAAAACAAAAATAAATAGGAACTGGAAGGTGAAGGTCATGGAAGGTGACAGAGAGGTGGCAGGCTCTTCAACTTCTCTAATCAAGCGACCAATACCCGCTGGTGCACGCAGTTATAGAAGGCTCACAAGCACACGCCAGCCAGCGTGCGTGTGACCCAGAGAGCTGGCAGTGATTAGGGTCTTTGTGGAGACCCTGTGGGTGAAACCTATGTTGGTACTGTGTATTGGATTCCTTTGCTGGTGAAGTCTTTCTAGACAGACCATCCCCTGAAGGTTGTTTCCTTTGCTCCTTGTCAGTTGCCTTCCAGCTGGATTTGGCCTAGAGCACTGAAGAGAAAGTGGAAGGCAGGGGAAAGGAAGACCATTGAGCATTTCTGACCCACCCTATCTGTGCTCAGTAACAGTGGTGGGAGAGTACATCCCCTCCTTGGTCCCCACTCCCACTGAGTGTTCAGCAGTGAGTGACCCCATTCATGGACTACCAGCTTCTCGCCATTTGTCTCTCAAATGGGGACAGCCACAGCTGCTGCCTGGTGCTCCCAGACTACCTACTGGCCTCACTCACCTCCTTGGTTCCTTAGCCCATGAGTTCTTCCCGTGATAAATTCATTTAATGCTTTACTTAGAATGGTTTGTTTTGTGGATGGACTTTGGGTGTCCCCTGGGAGAGGCCACAGCAGCGAAGCCTCGGGAATCTGCAGGAGAGAGCCATTCATCCTCACTCCCACCTTCAGGAGGGAGGTGCAGATCATGAGATCATGATGATAATGGACCCACAGAGCCAGGTTGGCCCCCTTCACTGCATTCTTCTTCAGGTAACCTTAGAGGTAGACAATGAAGCAAAACAAGGCAAGCCCTGAGGGAACAAAAACATGAGACATCCATGCCCTCTCTCTTCCCCTACTTGTCTCTGGGACACTGGAGAAAGCAAGAGGAGGGTGGGCAGAACCACAAGGATGGTGGCCAGGAATGGACATCCCAGTACCAGAAAGATAATCAAGTCAGCCAGGACTCTCCTGCCCACTCAGGGAATGGGGCATTCTCAGTCTAGAGGAAAGGGATACAGAGCGACAGAGTGAAATGGGAAGGCAGAAAAAGCCCCAGGCATGGCATGAACTCCTCAGCCAAGTAGCAGAAATCTAACCTGAAAAAAAGAAAATTAAAATTAGCTGCATCTTCAAAGTCAGACAGGTGGGAGATTCGGGGCTAGCGGAACCAAGAGGTGAAGCCACATCCTGCCATCTCTGCAAAGGGGTCAAGGCCGTTTCATGATAAATATAAAATAATGTTATTCCTTAAAACTTTTTCAAACATCGTTAGCATGATTTCTTTCCCCTGCTTTCCTCTCCTTTGGGACTGACCTCCCTTCCTCCACCCCCAGTTAAATCCCCTCTCCCTGTTTTTCCCATTTTCTCCTTCAGATCAACTCCTGCACTAAAATCTCAGGAAACATCACCTAAGAGGGGCCGGAAAGATTGTAAGGGCCTGAGGACCAGGAAGTCCGCTGTGAGACTGTGTCTCCTAGAGTGTGTTTTCCTAGACAGGGAAGCTACCCCCACGATACCTCAACAGCATGGCTGTCAAAATGAGACCCGAACAGCACCGGTAGAGACGCTAACATGGAAGGGGAAATTTCACGGCATCTCACCCCTAGACAAGGAACGACAGGCAATTAATTACCGCTAAGAGAGGGGGAACTGGTCTCTCCCAGGGAGGAGCTTCTTCACTGGTTAGCCAATATCAAGTGGTCAGTCCTGAAATCCTACACACACAAGCAACGCTGAGCAGACCCAGTCGGTTATAGCTACATATTTATGTGTTTGTGTGTGTGTGTGTGTGTCATAGATAGGGTTACACTCGCAGCGATAGAACACCGTGACCCAAGCAATTCTTACAAGAAGGAAGCATTTAATTTTCCTGCTTATGGTTTAGAGGATTAGCCGTGATCATCAAGATGAGAGGCAGACAGGCACGGTCCTGGGACAGTCGGCTGAGAGCTTTACATCCTGTTCTGAAGGCAGCAGGCAGAGAGAGGAAGCGAACAGGCCTGGCTTGGGCTTCTGAAATGGCAAAGTCTACCTGCGGTGACAGGCCTTCTCCAACAAGGCCACACCTACTCCAACGAAAACACACCTCCTAATGCATCCCCAGAGTCCACCAACTTGGAAACTAAACATTCAAATATATGAACCTGGAGCATTCTAACTACCACAGCTGTTTTTAACAACAATAATAATCAAAGTAAGAGAAGCCAGTCTTAGAGGGAACCAGAAAGGGGGGAGGAGGGTAAGGTAATTATATTTTTAATTAAAATTTTAAGTATCTTACAGAATTTCTTTATTTTAACTTTATCTTACACGTACGAGTGTTTGGGCTGCAAAGATACCTATGCAGCACCGGCAGGGCTGTGGGGGACAGAAGAGGGCTTCGGAACCCCTGGAACTGTGAGCTGACCTAAGGGGTCTGGGAGGGGAACTGGGGTATTCTGGAAGAGCAGCCAGCACTCCAAGAGGCTGGGCCATCACTCCAGCTCTAAACTATGTTTTAAAGGCTCAAGGGGAAAAGGCTATCTATCAGTCCTGCCCCAAAGGAACCTTGCAAGGCACCAGGTCACCAGAAAATGAAACCATTCCATCAAGAGCAGTAGATGGGGATCGAGGCCACACCAGCCCCCAGTGGAGGACTAGAGACAGAAAATAAGGTTTAAATATAATCGGAAGTCCCTGACATTCGGAAGGAGTCCACCGCTGCCTCTCAGGGATCATTACCATATTGCTTCCCATAATCTCCTTAAAAAGTGAAATTAAAAGTCACCCCTGCTCCCCAGCTGCCTGCCTGTTTGCTCAATGGAATGAAATCCCTCTTCCTAATGCTGCAAATGAGCTGCCGACTTCAAAAATCCCTGAGACACTCCTGGCATTTTCTTGAAGAAAGTCCTCCTCAGCCACCCTTAATTAAACCAAGGTGGCAGGAGAGGCTTCCTCTCCGCCTCCTTCAAAGAGCACAGAGGAACCTTCTGGATTTCCTGTGTTAGGTTCTCAGCGGTGTGGGCCAGCTGTGAGGCAATTCAGTCCATGTGGAAATCACTCGTGTTAACACACTCAGGGGGGCTTTCCCCCTAGGTGTTCCAGAGAACATCTGCCTCTGCGTTGTATGTCCCTGGGGGACAGAACTGGAAGCTGTGTTTGAGCTTTGGTGAGAGCAACAGAGCCTAGGACTCCTTCCTCTGCATGCACTCCCTCAGCTCCTCTAACAGCCTCCCTTGGAAGTCTCGGAGTCTGCCCACATCAGTCCCAGCCAGTGGCTGACCCAGGAAACCCATGAACCTTCCTCCAAGCCCAGTCCAAAGAGATTCTCTGCAGCAGTGGCGCCGCGGCTTTGAGAGATTTCCTATCTCAGACACTTTGGGAATCCTACGGCAGAGGAATATCTTCTGAAATTAAGCCATATAAAGAGAGCTAGTAAAATTCAAGACAGCTTGCATGTCAGCAGTCAAAGTAACTACTGTCCCCGAATCTAAGAGAGGGCTCAAGTGTCTACCCTCCCCCAGCGATAGTATTGCATAGTGGCCAGGAGTCACTCAGAGCTGAGGGCTCAGCTAAAATTCTGAGCTCCACCACCTACTGGGTGGTTAGAGCAGCTACTTCTCTGTATATCTACCTTCTCATCTGTAAAAAGGGAGGGGGGGGCATCTATAAGATGAAGGTGCTAACCTCAAGAGGATTCTAAGAATCAAATGGGTTAGCCTGTTTTGCTTCCGATCTCAAAATAAGTGAAACCTACTGTATTAGAATTCCGTGTTCTCAATATTCAAGCACAGGGCTTGTGACAGCTGCAACTCCAGGGTGACGATGGGTTTGTTATTAGTGCATTTGCTAGTCTCCAAGACGTGCGCCACCCTGCGACCGGCACCCCTGGGCGGAGGCACACTGAGCACATTGCCTACCACAGGAAGACACGGGTGGGGAGTGTGGGAGTTAATGTAACTGCCAGCTTGACAGAATGAAGAATCACATGGAAAACGGCCTCTGGGGATGCCTGTGAGAGATTGTCTTGGTTAAAGACGGGGGGGGGGGGGGGGGGGGGGGGGGGGGGGGGGGGGGGGGGGGGGGCACGTGGGCGCGCACGCACGCACGCACCAAACCCAGCGTCCTTCCACGGTCCGTGCCAGCACCTGCACCTTTCCCAGCAGGCTACACTCAGGCAGCAGGAGCAGCCACGCTGCCAGATACTGAGAGTACTGAGAGCTCATGAACTTAAGAATCTATGCCCCTGGGGGAAGACCTTTATCAATGCTAGGTGTGACACATATGAAGCCTCAGTGACCCCACCTGACCCGGGTAACTGTGAAGTGTGATCAGTTCGTTCAGCGCTCGGCTAAGGGACTGAGCCAGAGTCAGCGGCAGTGGACCCTGCTGGCTCTCACTTCCCTCCTACTCCAGTTTTATTCTGTCTCCCAGAACTCATCCTCATAAACCCACTCATTCAGCAAACAGTAGAATAAGTTAGCGTATGTACCCGGCAGTAACCCAGACACGATGGATAGAGAAATATCTCAATCCCTACCTTGATAGTTCTCTAGTCTCAAAGATCAGAGTTAGACCTGGAAGGCAACAGCGCCCAGGAAAGAGGGCCAGCACTCATAAAACTGACCCCACCTTCCCGAAGGAAGCATGGCCACCTCGTGGTGGTTAATCTGGGTTGTCAACTTAACCGGATCAGGAAACAACTAAAAGGCAAGCCACTGGACACTGCCATGCGAATGAAGGGCCCAACATAAAGGTGGGCGGCACCTTCTGGTGGCAGATCAGGGGGGGAAAGCATGGAAAAGGAAGCTGTGCTCTTGCTGGCTCACTCGCTCGCTCGCCTTCGTTCTCACTCTGCTGCTGTAGTCCTTCACTGTATCAGGGCTAAGCCGTGGGTTTCCAACATGCACTGAAGACCAGCAGCTCTCCAAAGGCCCTTCAGGCATTTAGCCCTAGGTTAGGGCTGCTTGGGCATCCAGCCTCGTGAACTGGGCAGCCACCAGGTTCTCTGCTTCTCTTGTGTAAGAAGATAGCCATTGTTGGACTACCCAGACCATACAGTATAAACTAACAAATCTCCTTAAATACATATTCATCCTATCACTTCTGTTCCTCCAGAGAACCCTAACTAATCCATCTTCCAAACGTATTCATCGCTAATGACCTTTTCCAGAGAAATGACGAGACCAGAATCAGGTCTTCAGTTGCTGTCTCTCCTGCCCTTCTCTCTCCAGGCAGCTCTGGTGACAAGACATCTGTGGCAAGGGAGAGATCACAGCAGCCTGCAGTCTAGTGGATGTGGGGGCTAGGTTGGCCGAGCTCAGCCTGCCCACGCCACCTCATTAAGGGCCTCACCACATCAAGAGCTGCAGGTGTGAGCTGGCTTTCTCTGGCTCTTGCCCAAAGCAGGAAGCAGCATTAGGGGACAAAGCAGATGCAGGAGAAGTCACAACTATGCACAGGACAACCCAGGCAAGAAGAACTCCTCGCTCCACCTTTCTGCACCTCCAGGGCAATGGCAGCTGGGGAGTGAGGCTATCTTTCATGGGAAGCCACTCAGAGGACCTGTCAAATAGGAGCCGTCAACAGCAAAAGGACTTCTTTCCCCGGTTTCTAACTGAGGGACGGCACACACCAAGTAGCCTGAATCCTGCACTTAGCCAAAAGTAATCCCCCCAGAAACAAATCACAGGCAGGGAGGGAGTCCTAGCCTCCATATGCAACCAACCATCTCAAGACATAAACAAATAAAAAAGAAAGCATCCTTCAACTGTCGAGGAAAGGGAAAGAAACCTCTAAACGGCATACTAATCAGCAGATCATAATCTAAGAATTTATGCTCACCATGGCCTCTAAACCTAGGTCAGCATGACAGCTTCAAACTTCTGGGAGATGTTAACTCTTTATGACCTGGTTTCTCCATGTAATAAAAAGGTGACCTAGGACAGTATACTTAATATGGTGCCCATACATGGAGTCTTTCCTGAGTCCTAGGCCTACAGGGTCTGAGAGGAGGGACGGGGAGGGAGGGAGGGAGGGGGAGAGGGAGAGAGAGAGAGAGAGAGAGAGAGAGAGAGAGAGAGGGAGAGAGAGAGAGAGAGAGAGAGGGAGAGAGAGAGAGAGAGAGAGACTGTTCAAATCGACCCCTAAAGTTATTTTTCATTGACATAATGACCTCTAATGTAAATAACACTCGTGTTCTGCTTCGTCTCATCCTGCCCCTGGCTTGTGCCGATGTGAGTCCATCTCTAGGATAATTAAGGGCCTCTTCTGCCTGTAACTCAGAACAAAGCCTCACCAGAGACTGTTGTTCGAACAGCAGTCTCCTTGGTTCTCAATGAAACCCTAAACACTCTTTGATTCAAGTCACTTAAAATGAAGAAATCTTGGCATAGCTCCCTGGGATTTGATGACAAATGGCTAAAGAGAGAAGATGCAAAAGAGGAGCTTCACAGTTGCTCAGTCACAATTTAATAATAAAAGAGTGTTTCTGAGGAAGCTTTGCTTGCATCTACACATCTTCTAAGGTTGTGTATTTAAAACACAGTCACATGATAAATATTTCATTTGCGTTTATCAGATAACCAGGAACAAAAGTTGCAATCCCCGGAAAGACATTTAGCACTTCTAAATGCTGAACATTTGAAAAATAGTGTTGAGGGACTAAATAAGAGTAAAACGTACCCAAGAGGAACATTCAGAGGCTTCAAAACATCTTGTTGGGGGGAAAATAAATAAATAATAAAATAGTAAAGAGCATCACAGCTTAAAAGACAGAGGATGGAGCAAAGATTTTAAAAATTAATGAACTGAGATCTTTTCTCCAGAAATGCAATTTCTATATCATTTAATCAGACTTGAGCTTTCTTAAATTGCCTTCGAAACAAGTTAATAAACAATATGTGCCTGCCCAGTTACAGCATTTTTTTTTAACAAGCAAAACGTACTTTGAGATTTGTCCTTCAATAAATAAGAGAGTACAAGTGGTCCCTGCAGGACTCAGCTGAGGTCAGCAGCGGAGACTACATGGAGGCAAAGATCTTCCCCAAAGGCAGGAGAATCATTTCCTCTCTGCCATGATTCTGAACTACCTACAACTGGGATCAAAGCTCATTCCTAAGCATCAAGGCCCTGCCTCTAAAGACTTTAAAAGTAAACCTGTGGGGGCTGGGAATATAGCTCACTAGTAAAGCTCTTGCCTAGCAAGTGTGAGCCTTAGTTACCATCTCTAATATAAAAAATAAAGAAATGATTAAAAAATAAACATGAGCTGTGGGGTGATCCCAGCTGGGATTCATCTCCATTAGCATTCATTAACCCATCACCAAGGAGCAAAGCCACAGGTGGGTGAAGAAAGGACTGAGCCAGGCTCACCAAGCAGAGAAGTTGGGGAGGCTGTATTCAGGAAAACAAAAGGCTATTTGGGGGCAGTAGTTACTTGGTTAATGAAACCACGAAGAAGAGTATGAGGGAGGAAAAATACAAGAAAGGAAAGGTGCCCCAAGAGAAAATCCATCCCTTTCCACCATTTTACCTAAAGTAGTGACTCCGCTATTGGGCACCAGGGTGAGCTTTAACATAAGCTAACAATGCGATGACCACTTTTTTTTATTTAATTTTTTAATTTGTGTGTGGAAGTGTGAGATACTCCACTCTCAGTATTTGGGTACATGGAAAACTGTCCTCCATCCATATGTAGGAGCCAGCCATGATAAGCTAAATAGAAACAGACCATCCAAAGAATGTTCTTTACTTCCAACCATTCCTGCCAGAGCAGGACTCAGCCATTGATGGAGGCCTGAGTCTCAGAAGTTTACCCTGAAGCAATATCTGGTTGCAGGAAGAACCACAAACTGAGACTGCCCAGGCACCACCCACGAACAAACCATCCAAAGGAAATGCCTAATGTTCCAACCGCTTTAGATAGAATCACCTGCCAGCACACACTCACCAGGACGCCCCTAGACAAATGTCAGTCAATCAGGGGTTCTGAGCCTTAGAAACCCCTCAACCTCATCTTTACTACTATAAAAACCCAACTCTGACTGAGCTCAGGGCTCACTGATCATTCCAATACATGGGGAAAGACTGAGTTTGCAAACTTGTGTAGAATAAAGGCTCTTTGCTTTTACATATGGGGCTCACTCTCCTTGTTGGTTTTTGGGGGACTTCGCAGATCTGGGCATAAACAATATAGGTCTACGTTTTTAAATTGATGGGGAAAATATATTTAAGCTGAAATTACAGTATCTCCTAGTGTAAGACAAGCAAACCCCACATATAGCCAAGTATTTATTCCTTGATGTTCTGTAAACATATTTTTGATGTTCAACATGATTTAAATGAAAGTCCTGGTTTTCAGGGAAATAGATTTTTTAATATTATTATAATTATTGTTATTTTGGTTTTTCGAGACAGGGTTTCTCTGTAGCTTTGGAGCTGTCCTGGAACTAGCTCTTGTAGACCAAGCTGGCCTCGAACTCACAGAGATCCTCCTGCCTCTGCCTCCCGAGTGCTGGGATTAAAGGCGTGTGCCACCACTGCCCAGCCGGAATAGATAATTATTCAGAAGTTTAGAGAAAGCAGTGGTGACCTTTATTATGGTTTCCAACACCCAACGGCTTTGGCTGGCACTTCTGGGTTCCAGGGCTGTGCATGTACCAACAAGCACTCAGGCAATTTACATAGCCACTCAGGGTCCTCAGGCCCTACGTGATCTACGTGCATCGCAGTCACGTCACCTACGCAGATGCAGATAAGTAAGCCCTTGCGCGCATGCGTAAGAGCCTGTGAGCAAGCTATAGACAGCCCGCTCCACCCTCTCTCTGTGCACCAACTTCCTGAGGCCCAAGCACGTCTTTCTCTCTCTTAATAAACTCTTAAGGTGAGTTTCGTTGTGTGTTTCGTGATCTGGTCTTGATCGCGCCCAGTAATTTCAGCCTTTTCTGTTTCTCGAAGAAATAAAAAGAAAGAACTAAAGTATGAAATACAGAAACGAGATCCCAGTAGTTTGTTGCAGCCCAACGCCTAGTTAAAGGCTGACTAGAAACTGAGGAAAGCTGAGATTGGGGAGGTGATCTTCTCCAAGGTAGAAGAGCTCACCAGTTAGTCACCCAGTGCCAGTCAGCCCCAAAACAAGTATGCACAAGTAACATTCATAGTCTGAATGGGTTGTAGTTAGGGATACATTTGTGTGTATACATGTACACATACACATGCAATAACAAATAGGAGAAAAGAGGCCATGACCTTAAAGGAGAGTAAGGAGGGCTGTGTGGAAGGATTTGGAGAAAGGAAAGAGTAGAAAGAAATGTTATATATCTCAAAAGTTAAAAAAATAATAATGTTGGCTAAAAATGTGCACAAAATGATCAAACAAGGCAAAAAGTGGGTATAGAGAGCTTCCCAAAACTGACTGCCTCTCAGATACAAAGACCTTGATTGAAATTTCATTGCCCAGCAATTTCAGATTCTTCTATATTAAGCAGGCACCAAACCATTCCAAACCACGTGCTAAGATATGTGAAATGTGCTAACAATTTTAAATTGCTCTCCTCCACTCACGAAATGACTCCCAATCAACCTCCCATTCCAGAGAATATGAAGATGGCAGGAATTTTGTGAATATTAAATCACTGTGAATCATGCATGGCAATTTAAAATTATCACAGACTAATGTTTGGTTGAGAACAGTATTCTAATTGGAAACATGCCGGAGAAGTTAGTATAGTGCAGTGCTCCAGGACATATTGAAAGAAATAGGGCCTGCAAAGGATTGCACCGCATGGCAATCAGTCTTGCCTCTGTGTCCACCTCCTTGCTGAGAGAGCAGGACTCGTCCTTGGCCCGCCTCTTCAGGATATGAGCCACTCCAGAGAGGACATTACTTGGGGTCAGCTGCACTGAAAGGAAGCTTCCTGGAGGTAAGGATCAGCTGCCTCGGTGACTGGAGAATGTATCCAAAAGCAAATGGATCACACCAGACTTACAAAGCAGTTTGAAACCTAGAGAAAGAGGCAAGGACCTAACCGGACAGAAGAGTAACTCAGCAAAGGCCAACGGCAATGGCAGCAAGATAATGTGAATAAATTAAGGCAAGCCGAATATTTATAAAGCTCGGGTGCACCAGTGCTCCTGTCGTATGGGCAAGTGTGCGAGCCGCTGGGACTCACGGTAACCACGTACATTGGGTGTTCACTCCCGAGACTCAGACCAAGGGGTGCAGCTCAAGGCTGACCTGGCGTTGTTCTCTCAAACTCTTTGTGTACCTGATATGACAGAAAAACATAATAATAAAATAGAAGATAAGATAAAAGAAAAATAAATACATCAGAATATGACAGAACAAACAAAAGGAAAAGAGTCCAAAAAGGGCTCCTAAAACATGTCGACACAGGAACCCCACTCATTCACACATCCAGGAATCCTATAAAAACACTAAACTGGAAGCCATCATATACACGCAAAAGACCAGTGGGGTAAAAAGAAAGAAAAATATGCATAGAATGTAATTAAAATTAAAAATAAGATATTTGTTTAAAAAATGAAAATCCCTGGCATGACATCACGAACAAATTTCCAAAGCTGCACTTGAGTTCATTTTCTGTTGCCCATCTACTGCTGGGCGTGCAGCCTCCCCTTGTGAGTAGTTTGCTTCCCAGGGAGACTCCCTTGGAGACAAGTAGCTTTCATTTGCAAGTGGTTATCAATTGGAGACAGCTTCTATGTTAGGGATGGGGGCATGTGTCCCTTCTTTCAGCTCCAGAGCCCCATCTGGAGCAGACCACTGCAGGCCCTGGGCATGCAGCCTCAGCCTCTCTGAGTCCATATGAGCTCCGATCCTGTTGGCTTCCAGGCATTGTTTCCTTGGTGAACTCTATCCCCACTGATTCTTACACTCTTTCCAGTTCCTCTTTGGTAAGGTTCTCTGAGCCCTGAGGGAAGGGATTTGGTAGAGACACCAGGTTTAGGGCTCAGTGTTCCAAGACCTCTCACCTTCTGCATGTCCGGCTGTGGTCTCTGTATTGTTCTCATCTGCTGCAGGAGGAAACTGCTCTGATGCTGACTGAGCAAGGCAGTGATATTTGAGCACAGTAGAATATTACTGAGTCATCTCATTGCTACATTCTTTTAGTAGGACAGTAGTATTTGGTTTTATCCTGGTACCGGGCTATCTTCTCTTGGGTTCAAGATGACTTTTTCCCAGTTTCATTTACCTGCAAATTTAATGGTTTTCATTTTTTTTTCCAGTGACTGAATAATCTTACTCCATTGAGTAAATGTACCACATTTTTATTCTTTGTTCTTCTGTTGAAAGACATCTAAGTTGTTTCCAGTTTCTGGCTGTTATGAATAAAACAGAAATGAACATGGCTGAGCCAGTGCCTATCTGGAAGGAAGAAGTGGCTTTTGGGTAAATGTCTAAGAGCTGGGTAGCTGAATCTTGAGGTAGGATCGGTTTTCGTCTTCCTGAGGAACCACCACACTGATTTCCATATTGGCTGTACAAGTTTGCATTCCCATCAGCAACGGATGAGTGTTCCCCTTGTTCCACATCCTCACCAGCATGAAATGTCACTCGTTTTATCGATCTTAGCCATTCTGACAGGTGTAAGGTGAAATTTCAAAGTAGTTTTGATTTGCATTTCCCTGATGACTTAGGATGTTGAACATGTCTTTAAGTGTTTCTCAGCCACTTGAGTTTCCTCTTTGGGGAATTCTATTTAGATTTGTACCCTGTTTTTAATTGGGTAATTTGTTCTCTTGATATCTAGTTTTTTAAGTTATTTATATATTTTATATATTCATCTTCTATTGGATGTGTAGTTGGTAAAATCTTTTCCCATTGTCTTTGTCTGCTGGACTTGTTTCATAAAGTCCCATTAATTAACTGTTGGTCTTAGTACCTTTGCTAACCATGTTCTGCTCAGAAAGCCTTTTCCTGTGTCGATTAAGTTCGAAGATAGTCCCCACTTTCTCTTCCATCAGGTTCAGTGTATCCCATTTTACTTTTGAGGTCTTTGATCCATTCAGAGTTGAATTTTGTGCAGGGTAAGAAGTCTAAATCTATTTTCACACTTCTAGGCAGACACTCACTTAGACCAGCACCACTCACTGAAGATGCTCTCTTTCTTTGAGTGCCATTTCTGGCTTTTTTATCAAAAAAAAAAACAGTTATCCATAGGTGTGTGGATTTATGTCCTGGTCTTCAATTTTATTCTATTGAACAACATTTCTTTTTTGTGCCAAATCATGGTGTTTGTGTTACTAAAGCTCTATAGCATAATTTAAGGTCAGTGATGGTCAGCAATTCTTATATTATTCAGGATTGTTTTAGCTATCCTGGGGTTTTTCTTTTTCCATATGAATCAGAAAACTCTCCTTTCAAGATCTGTGAAGAATTGTGTTGGAATTTTGAAGGGAATTGTATTGAATCCATAGATTGCTTTTGGTAGGATGGCCATTTTCCCGACATTGATCCTACCAATACATGAGCATGGAAGATCTTTCCATCCTCTGATATCTTCTTCAGTTTCTTTCTTTGATGTCTTAAAGTTATTATATGATACAAGTCTTTCACTTTCTTAGTTAGAATTGCCCCCAAGATCCTTTGTTATTTGAGACCTTTGTGAAAAGTATTGTTTCCTTGACTTCTTCCTCAGTCCATTTGTAATTTGTAGATAAGAAGGCTACAGGCTTTTATGACTCAATTTTTGTGTCCGGCTACTTTGCTGAAAGTGTTCATCAGCTGTAGGAGTTTCCCAGTGGAATTTTTCAAGCCACTTATGCATACTATCATATCATCTGCAAATAAAGATACTTTGACTTCTTCCTTTCCTTCTTGCTAGTTTTCATGCTGCCAGAAAGTACTATGTAGAACATTGAGGGAGAAAAAGCATCAATAGTCTTTTCCAACACTAGGCTCTGCATGCTACAGTATGGACCTGCCATGCAAACTGGGCCTAGAGATGCATTAGTGACATATTCATAGGGGTAACCAAATGTATTCAGATTGGATTTCAGGCATACTCCACATACGGGATTTAATGCCTCATACTGCAAACCTAGTCAAAAGCCCAGGTCTATGGAGGTCATAAAACCTAGAGGGGGAACCTACTGCTGTTGTATTACTAAATAATCATAAATAATATTGTGATGTTTATACCCATAGATTAGTTCTTCTTCCAACCTTTGTGAGAGAATCTTCGTGGGGAGTGTAACCATCAGAGGAGGCAGAGAGTCACACGTGGTCAAAGTGCTGAGAACAAGCAACACTGAGAGCTCGGCTGCGGATGAGTCTTCTCTATTAACTTTCCCCACCAAAGGCTCGGGGAGCATCAGGAAAAAGAATGTGCAAATAATTGTGAGCACCTGTGGACTTGTGAGACAGTGTTGAAATAAGGAGCAGCAGGGCTGCGTCCCCAACACCCCAGCCGCTTGGCTAGCTCATGCCCGAAATAACAACACACAAACTGTATTCATTTAAAGAACTGCTTGGCCCATGAACTCTAGCCCTTACAGGCTAATTCTTGCACCTGGACTAGCCCATTTCTAATGATGTGTGTAAGCACCCCAAGGTGCGCTTACCGGGAAGATTCTAGCCTCCGTCCATCGTGGATCTGAGCTTCATGCGTCTGCCTCAGAGTGCAGAGCTATGGCGTCTACCCGGGAGAGCTGAGCATGGCGTCTCTGCTCCAGCAGAGCTGTCCGGTCTCTCCGGAAGCAGAGCAGAGTCTGACCTCACTTCCTCTTCCGCCCAGAATTCTATTCTGTTTACTCCTCCCATCTATGTTCCAGCCATGAGGCCAAGCAGCTGGTTTATTATAACTTAACCAATGAAATCAACAGATTGATATATGACACTCCCACATCAAGACAGGCCACGCAAAGCTCTCTTCTGGACATAACATGGCCACAGCTCTCATGAGCTCCCAGCAGCTGTGGTTACCTACATGATATCAAGACAATCAAACCTCAAGCATGGATAGGTAACACGCTCCCAAGGCCCCATCTCAGATAAGGAGTTATTAGCAGTTGATGTCTATTGAAGGGAAAAGAGTCACTTTTCTTCAGGAGGGTAGTCTCATAGCCCCCCCCAGTACCCCAGTAGAAGGCACCACAGCCATGCACATATGATCAATCCTAACTGAACTCAGTAAGTTATTAGTTAAAAATTTAAAAGAGCACAAAATTTGGGAGGGAGATGGTTGGGGATTCCTAGGAAAGGAATGGGGATGGAGATAGAGAATGGATTTGATTAAAATACATTTTATACATGCACTAAATTTTCAAAGAATAAATTTTTAAAAATACTGTTAAAAAATAAAAGTCTCTTCCCCAGGAAAGAATAGGGGTACGAAAGACAGAAGGCTGATATAAACTAAGCACTCCTGAAGGACTGTCTCTTCCAAGTTGTTGGGATGAGATGGGAACCAGAGCAGAGAAGCCAGCGATGTCAGAAGAGAAAACCAGTTTCTGTTCTCTTTCTCTAAACCAATGAGAGCAGACACCTCAGAAGTCATACGCCAAAAGTTAAGAAAGATAAAGGGAGAGGGGAGGGGAGTCTACATGTAACAAACCCAAAGACCCTGAGAAAGATTAGTTCTACATACATAATTCCTGCTTCAGAGAAATACATGATCCCCAAAGCTGCTTCCAGGTTTTATGATCAGTTTGTTGGGGGTGGGGAGGACATATGAAGAGGAAAGCTCTAACAGACACCACCTAGAGGAAATTACAGGCATTTCGTAGTACCCTGTGAAGATCATCTTTCACCTGAGCTGAGTCTGAACCAAGACTATCTGAAGACGTGGGCCCTGCCTCGAAAGCTCATAGCTGCTAGGACACTTCTGAGTAGACTTGAGTCCTAGGCTTATATCCTGCGTGCCCTATGGAGACACCGCAGGAAGTTGCCGTGAGCTGTCCTCCACTTGTGGTGCTGAAGCACCACTGTCCAGGAGGATGTTGAAGAAAATGAGAAGCCCTGAGTAGAACCTGGGCATGCTCCCCCAAGGTTTCCAAAAAAAAGCTGTGATTTTAAAAGAGGCCATCACCCCCATACCTCTTAGCTGCAGTGGTTGTAAACAAGACCCAGAGACTCAACATGCAGGGCTCTCAGCTGGGAGCTCCCTTGTGGAGGATTGTCTCTGGAAACAGGAGCTTCAGGCTAAACAGGAAAACCTATTCCGGTTGAGTTTTGTAGCCCACCCTCCATATACCAGTGTAGTGGCATTCCTGCAATACCCAGAATAGCAGAGATACCTGATCTTCTCATACATGTATTAAAGGGTTTTCTGATAAATTCTCCAGAGGAGAAAAGACAGAGTCGGTGGACGCTTTTCTTTCTTTCTCGAGACATTCGCTGTCTTTCCACGCAGCCCTTTCCACCCTGGAACTCACTGTGCAGACCATGTTGGTGTTGAACTCGCAGAAATCCTTCTGCTTCTGTTCCCTGAGAGCTAGAATTTCAGGCATGCGACACTGTGCATGGCTGACCATTTTACACTAGATAACTTCAGTGAGATGCAAAACTAAAAAGCTTTATTCAGGCCCTACTGTATCCTAGGGCCATAACTCAAACCTTCGGTTTCCTGGGTCTCAGTATGTGACACTGGAAAAGAGCATGGGCAGACAACAAGGCATGATGGGTGGACCATCTCACTTAGAGCTGTTCCAACTTTCTCCTATAATCTATTCTATGTGCATATCAAAATTAATTCCTTTACTTTTTATTTACATTTAATTCTTTGATGATCTCATACACGTACATAATGAATTTAATTCTTCATGCCCCTGTTACCCTGACCTATCCCCAATCCTTCAAAACCAAATTACCTTTTAAATTTTTTTTTAATTTCTGGCACATTAGAAGATACTTATTAAATAGGAAAGAGCATATGAGGAAACCAGGGGTAAGGTAAATAAGAGATTTGCATTTCATACAGTTTTAACATTTATAATATTTCATAACTATGCTTTTATTATTCCTTGCCCTACCCCTAACATTATTTGTTGAGTGCCTAATAACTACTTGTAGAATTAAATGTATTTACATCTCCCACTATGAGGCATGAAGCATGATGAACTGGCAATACCCAGTTATTAAAAACATCCATGAGGTGTAACAGCATCCTGTCCTCACTGTCTCCCATCTACTCAAACTTCATGTTTGATATCACTAGAAACCTGAACATATGTAGTTCCCCAGACACTGATACCACGCCTGCCTACAGCGTGCTCCAAGGCTAACAGTGGAAAGACACTGTACCCTTTCGGTGTGTTTCTGTATGGTCCACAAGTTGAACAGCAGCAAGGGGTTGGAAGATAATAAAGAAGGAGAAATGAAAAAAGAGCGAATTGTTTTTCTGTGTTCACACCTGTGAGCACAGCTGCTCAACACTCCAGCTCACAAGATGTTTTCATTCCTGCACACAATGAAGAGGCACCGCACGGATTCTATCATAGCTCCTCTGAGGGTTTCCGTACACAAGATTTGAGAGGTTTTAATATGTATTAATAAATCTGTCTAAACCAGTGACTAGATGACATCAAACGCAGCATATATAGTTCTAACTTTTTCAAAAACCTAAAATTCTACTAAGTTCAGGGAACAGTTTATTATTTCATGAATGCCAGCTTTACAATCCACTCTCTCATCTCTACAGTGATCATCTCTAGATACTTCTTCCTTTTGATCCTTGTTCCAACGCATAACCCCAGGTTAGTATAAAGACTTATGGATATAGCTTTACATGGATTTTTCATACCACAAAGGGCTTTTTTGCTACCTGCCCATTTTTATAATCAAATACACTTGCAGTTTCTAAATCGCATACTTAAAATTATTAGTATACAGAAGATGTACAGTAATATAGACTATATGATACACGAGCCAAGAGCTAGGACATGCCGTATGAGTAAATAGAACTGAGATCAAAAGATCCAATGTTTTATCTAGGACTTGGACATAGCTTTGTAATAAAAGGTGGATATTGGAGACTTAGATACAGATCATGAAAGTGATCAGGGAATCTTTAGATCAGATCACCATGGCTGGTCCATTAATCTTGTGGGCCCCATTTTGTAGAAACATATAGCCCACATTCGATGCTAATTTCAGATGCTGTTGGAAATATCCGTAGTTATGACTAAGCTATTGTAGAAAAAAGTGGAAAAGGAAAATCAGAACATTGAGAAAGAGCGACACCTACTGGCATCTGTTCCCTTACCACTAAAAACGGTAAACATTCATAAACCTCTCTGAAGAACCAAAAAGGTAACTTTACTGAAGTAAAACTTTACTAGGGGCTTAGGTCAATGAACAGACAACATTCTTCGAAGCTGTCTGGACTTCTGATTTTAGCTTATGCCAGGAGGCAGAGTTGGTGTTTTTAACAGGAAGTCAAGAGATTATTTTTCAATTAGTTGACTTCTGGAAATCACCGGTACATAGAGTTGTGTTACAGCAACCAGAATCAGTGCTGTAGAGAAACATATTGGGCTCTTTCCTGCATGTCTGTAATCCCCAGTAGAGCTTATAGTGCATGACATGGCTGGAAGTCCCTAGTTCACAAAGCCTAGTACATATCACCGTTAGCACAACACATGGGTAAAACACAGCCAGGGCACGCCAGTATTACACGTGTTATATCACTCCAGTATTACACGTGTAATACCACTCTGATATTACACGTGTAATGTACTCCAATGTTACACATGTAATGTACTCCAATGTTACACATGTAATATCACTCCGATATTACGCATGTAATAGTACTCCAATATTACGTATGTAATAAAGCTGCCTACCCTCCTGGTGAATGTCTTTTTTGGTAACAACCATTGGATAACTTTAATACTTGACTTTACCACAATCGGCTTTAATAAAACTGAATTGAAGAGAATGTTTGGGTAATTTTAAATCGGAGAACAATTTAAATCCGCCCTCTCGCTACTACCTTGCCCTACTTACACCAGCAATCAATGTTTGAGTGGAGTTGAGCAAGGATTCTGTCCATAGTTCTAGAAGCTTCCCCTCAGTGAAAGGAAAATGCTTATTATAGGATGCACACACACATGCGTACACACACACATGCACACATACACACACATGCACACATGCATATACACATACACACTCATGCATACACATGTACACACATGCATACACATGCATACACACATGCATATACACACATACACATGCATACACACATGCATACACACATACACACAAGCACACATACACACAAGCATATACACACATGCATGCACACACACACACTTCCTAATTTGAATAAACTTTAATTTCTTCCCGTAGTTTGCCACTACATGCTAATGCACTAGTTAATTTCTAGAAACACAAAGAAGATGGGGGAGGAGAAAGGAAGAAGGAAAAATGAAAAGTGGAATCCTGCCCAGTACCACATACAAAACCCTATATGGACTCTCCCTGAATCAATTACCTAAATGCAAAAGGCTAGTAAGAGGAAATTCAATATCCCCACATGACCGAGGATGTGGAGCTGAAAAGCACAGAAGCAAAGTGTTCATTAATCAGACTTCACAAAAATAAAAAGTTTCGGCTGGCTGTAGTTCAATGGCAGAGCTTTTACAAAACATGTCTGTTCTCATTCTCCCTCCCCCCGACCCAACCCCGCTTCTCCCAGATATCTCTTCTATTTTGCCTCCCCAAGGAAATCCATGCATCCTTCTTCAGGCCCTTCTTTTTACCTAGCCTCTGGCACTGTGAACTGTAGCATGGTTAGAGATCAAAAAGTCTGAATAATACTGAGTGCTGGCTGATATGAGAAATAAACAAGGCCATCCCCACAATCAGAACTAATAGCACCACAGAAATAACAAATGTATTTTCTATTTAAAATCTACAATTCTGAGTCCCTGCTCTGAGCTAGTATCTGTCTGGGTGATATTATGGGCACTGTTGTTATGCCTTATTTATCTTTAGTTTTTTTTTTCCCTTGGTTTTCTGAGACAGGGTTTCTCTGTAGCTTTGGACCCTATTCTGGAACCAGCTCTTGTAGACCAGACTGGCCTCAAACTCACAGAGATCTGCCTGCCTCTGCCTCCTGAGTGCTAG
The DNA here is from genome assembly GCF_014885135.2 of Alexandromys fortis. Lineage (NCBI taxonomy): Eukaryota > Metazoa > Chordata > Mammalia > Rodentia > Cricetidae > Alexandromys > Alexandromys fortis. Next base: position 1,017,261 of record NW_026067963.1, read on the forward strand.
GATTAAGAGCGTGCACCACCACCGTCTAGCTAATATTATATTTAATTTTTATATCCACCATAAGGAAACCAAAACCAGAAGCAATCAAAGACACACACACAGCTGTAAATGCTGCATGGTCCACACACCTTACACCTTCCCAAGGTCTTTTCTACCATGCCACAGAGTCCTGCACCTGCCCTAGAAAGGAGAGGAGATGAGCTTTTAGAAATAAATTGCTACTGAAGTCACACTGAATAAGCCAACAGTAAAACCAATTCCTCTGCTTAGGAAAGCTTCCTGATGGTCTTTTCCGGTTCTATCAGGGCAGTGATCGTTGACACATTGAGGACAAGGGCACTTGCTCTCCAGAGACGCTGCTGCCATCCCCTTCTGCACTGGCTGCTGGTGCCTCCACCCCTTCAGAGGGTTTCTCCTGCAGCACAGCCAGGGGTGGGATCCTACCTGCATATACTTGTGAACTGAACTGTGAATGCTAATCTCCAGCACTATTTAGAGCACATTCATTAATACCCGGTTATGGAGACACGGTCACTGTTCACAGGATCCTCTCTATGGTCATTAAGAATGAGTCATGGACATCTCATCTTGCCCTGTTTCTGCGGCATTGATGGTGACACAGAGGTTATCAGCAGGGGATCTGCCTTCTACAAAGTCTATGTCAAAATCTCCCATAAAGTTGCAGAAGGATGGAATATTTCAAATATGCGCCAACTTAATGCTGATTACTGCACTAATGCAACCTGGGCAGACAGAGGGCCTCTGTTAGCACACCACAGTAGTTGGGTCCTCCAGCCTCCTTCTGCAGGACTGTTGACAAGCTCAGATTTGCTATGACATCCTCATAACCCAAGCAGGTGGTCACTGTGAGTCCTTCTTCTTTAATGAGAATCTGTCTGAGGGAGATGGAAGTGCAGCCTGAAAGAGAAGAGATTTCGGTGCCCTGGGGAAGACCCGTAGCCAGCTGCACATAGATACCAGTGGACCAACCCTATGCATGACCATCTTTCTGTGGAACTCTACGAGACATTTCAAGTTCTTCTCAGGGCATACCAATCGAATAGAGCCCTCAATGACCATAACATTGTCATCTCGCTGTGTTGATTCCTCCCTGGCTAATGCCTAGCTCCCTTCACCCCACCATCCTTGGTCCTGGTATCATACTCCTGATTTTAAAAAAAAAAAAAACTGAGTATGTTTGTGCATGGCAATAAATAAGATGAAATCCCTGAGATTTAAAAACAGCCATGGGTCAAAAAATGTATCAGTAAGTTGGAAAGATGAGCTGAAACTAAAAACATAAGATGTTAATGCGCCATCATTCTAAACGCAAGTATAAAACGTCACTGAGCACTAATGCTCAAATGAGCCTGGCTTGAAAGTTGTGTTCTAAAGATCCTTCCTACAGGGGTCTGTAAACAAGCAGTAAAATTGCCTGATATTTCTGGATTTGTTCATATCTGGTATGAAATTCTTATCAGGTATTTTTAAATAAGTGTATAAATGAGCATATCCAAAATACTTACAACAGCAATTGAGTATAGAATACAAAATTATTAACAATTTAAACAGCCATCAATAGAGAAAGGGTTAAGTAAAGCATAGTACAGCAATACTATTGAATGTTATAAAGTCACTAAGTGTGTTTTTAAAGTCATTTTGTATTTACTAGCATGAGAAGAACCTTTATGATCTAAAAAAATGTTCAAAGGGCATCGCTAGTTATGATATTCGCTTTTATAAAACATACAAGAAAATGCATACACGTGTGTGCATTTAAATAAAGCCATGCACAGCATAACTCCGGGTTGGGCAGTGACTAATCACACAGCTGACTCTGGTGCCATATAATTCTATCACCTAGTGGCAGTGGCAGTCATCTTGGCTTAAGGATATCTAACTTTCACACAATGATGACAAAAGCCACCCAGCTGCATATTTCTTAGACATGACCCTTAATTAAACAATGTGTGAGTGTGTTTAAAATAAAAGCACTTACCTAAGTGATTTTTTTTCTGTTATGCCTTTTCTGAAGTTTCAACAATATTCTGTTTGTGGTAAGAAAACACTATTTTTCTAAGACTATGACTTTCAAGGTACTATAACAATGTAAAACACAATGCAATAAGTGGTGTAAGTATAAATTTTATAAGAGTATAATGTTTGATAATTTCATTAATAATTAATAGAATTATAGTAGGGCGGTCGTAGCACACGCCTTTAATCCCAGCACTTAGGAGACAGAGGCAGGTGGATCTCCGTGAGTTCAACGCCAACCTGGTCTACAAGAGACAGTTTCAAGACAGGGTCCAAAAGCTACAGAGAAACTGTCTCGAAAAACAATAAATAAATAAATAAATAAATAAATAAATAAATAAATAAATATAATTAATAGAATTATACTGCTTAGGACTTGGCAACTGTATACTTTATCACTCAGAACACTAGTCAGACCACACTTAGACATTTCCTTTCAGCCTGGGCTCCCAAAACTAGAAGTGATATTGATAACCAAGCTTCCTCAGGACACGCTCCTGGGAGAGTGAAGCACCAGGACACCAGTCCCTGAGGAATGACTGGTGAAAGAGACAATCTGAGGGCTGTATGGGAGCTGGCATCCATGACAAAAAGGGTTCATGTCTGAAAGAAAGATCTGGATTATTCTATGTGGCCTTGGAAGATCCATGAGTGAAAACTTAAAGATCTTAACGTGCAACCAAAAGTATATGGAAAGGAAGGAAGGTTGAAGGGGAGTAGATGAAGAAGCGTCTATAAACTCAAAGTGTTTGATATTTGAATAGGACAAAGCGGTGCCTCAACCTGCTGTTGAAGCTGAACAAAATACACATTTAAGTCCATCTGTCAGGAGCAGTACGGTGTGTTCTTGGACTGAGAGGGTCGCTACTATGCTTTCGCACTTGAGTGTTCGGAAAGTTCACTCACCTTCTAACATCCTCCATTATACAGCCTACAAAACAGATGACAGGGAATAAATCAATAACTACGGGTTCAATAACCCATAGCAATAAGGATAACTTAATCCCGTTGAGTGCTACACGGCTGAGTCAGAGCTTCCACATGTCAGCCCTTTTTTCCATGGAGTTTAGAGAAATTGTTATGAAAACGTTAAGTGCATAAGAGGTGAGCGTCTCCCGATGTTGGAATTGCCTCATGCATCCACCTAGCAATATGAAAACCTTCTTGTCTGGGTTCCAGGATGGTTTATCAAAATGAAGGTCGTTTGGACATTTGAATAACTATATGGCCTTTCAACTGAGAGGTCTCATGCTTGCAATCCTTTCAAAACAAGGTTTTTTGAACACAAGAAATTATCTCACTACTATGAATTATTTTACCTGTTAAAAATGAGCTCAATATTTATTTTTATCACCCAAATGTAAATATGAATAATGCCAGCAAATTACATGATTTCTCTGAAATACATATAAACTACACTATAGGATGCTTAATTAGCATAAGAAATAACATTACAAAATTGTAAATAACATAAAATAAGACCCATTTCTCCATAGGAGTCACACATCAGACGCAGTTATTTCCTCTGCATGTGTGGCTTTTCTGTGTCAGCACCTCATGACAGCCAACCATCACACTTTTCAGTATCCCTGAGAGAAACAGGGTGTGACCCTGAGAAAAAGTCCACCAGGCCCCAATGTTCTTCTGAGCAGGGCTAGAAGGAAAACCATGTGGACAAGTTCAGGGCCAGAGGATCAAGGTCCCTTTAGAGAAGAGAGGAGAACCTTTGTGTGCTTGGTGAAGAAGACAGACCTCATTTCTTTTTCTTTTTCTTTTTTTTTTTTTTTTTTTTTTTTGATTTTCAAGACAGGGTTTCTCCGTAGCTTTTTGGTTCCTGTCCTGGAACTAGCTCTTGTAGGCCAGGCTGGCCTCAAACTCACAGAGATCCGCCTGCCTCTGCCTCCCAAGTGCTGGGATTAAAGGCGTGTGCCACCACCACCCAGCCCACAGTCATTTCTTGAAGGTGATGAAAGAAAATATCAGAGCTGGGAACATGGCTGAATGGTAGAATGCTTTCTCAGCATGCTTCATGGTCTGGGTGGGATCTCCAGCAGAGTGAGACACAGAACTGGATGCCTGGAGGCACCTTACCTAGAGCAAAGGAAGTTCTTCAGTCATGATATCCAAAGTCACAGCTCAGACTCTCCTACAGAAGCATCATGACGCCTTTGTCTCCTCAAGCAATTCGTGTTTACCAAGCATGTAACTTACCAGACTAACTCCATCTAGTGGAAACTCTTACCCCATTTTCAGGAGATGGCGGGTGTTTCAGTAATTTATCAAGACCCATCATGTCAATTCAAGTCTTCATAACACCAAATTCTAAACATATCTTATCACAGAAACTGTCCAGGTCAAGAATTAAATGATCTCTCTGTTTCAGCACTGCCTATCCTTGGGGATTTTGATATTAGATGGTCCCAAACTTGCCTTATTGCTTCCTGTTGGAATTGCCAGGATCATCTAGCTCCCTGGATGCTTCCCTACATATGACATTGTTCCAACTATTTACAAAGTTGATGTATTTACAAACATAAATGGAGACCATCCTGAGGATAGGATACTCTGCAATCTTCCAGGATGTCTAGATAAGAACCAGACAAGCACCACACCTGTCTGAAGATGTGCTTTGAAGTTCTGTAAGGATGTTATACATATAAAAACAACTAAATAGTGATGGAGACCATTGCAGAAAACCACAACTCATCAAAATGCAGAGTTGTCAAACCCCATCCCAGCTGATACATCTACAATATCGCTTCTGTGCCTAAGACTCATTGCCAAAGATGGGCAGAAAGATTGTAAGAGGCGGAGTATCGATGACTTGGCTGTAAGATTGTGTCTCCTAGAAATATCAGAAGCTATGCCCATGGAGTCTCACTAACCTAACTATCCAAACATGATCTGAATAAGGATAACAACAATAGACCTGTGTAACACAATAAAAACCCAGGGACAGAAATTCAAATGCATGAGCCTGAAGAGGACATTTCAGAGTCAGATCATAGCACCATATGTATTAATTGTGTTTAAATGGTGAGGAACAGGTTGGATAAAGGACACAAAGTTTCATTTAGGTAAAAGAAATAAACTCCAAAGACCCAGTATACTGTACAATGACCATAGTCAATAATGATGTATTAAATTCTTGATCATTGCTGGGAGATTTTAAATGTTCTCACCAAATACACATGGAATGGTTGGCAAAAACTGCTCATTCATTTCCTTGCTGTCCAGACCCAAAATAACCACACAGAAACTACACTAATTACAATACTCTTTGGCTAATAGCTTAAGCATATTTCTGGCTAGCTCTTGCATCTTAAATTAACCCACTTCTATTCATCCGTGTATCGCCACATGGTTATGGCCTACCATATGATAAGGTTCCGTCTGTGTCCTGCAGCAGCTATATTCTGTTAATCCATTGGCTGAAAGCAGTTTCTTTATTAACCAATGGCAATAATACATATTCATAGCATACAGAGGGGACTTCCACATCATCTCCCCTTTTCTGCCTAATTAAAAAGGAAGGTTTTAACTTTAACATATCTAGATTCCATACAACAAAAAAGTTATCATCCAAGAATTATAGTTATAATATTTATATCTACCTTAGCTTTTATTATAACTAAGGAAAACTATAAATATAACTATCTATTCTTCAACTCCATCAAAGACTCCAGAAGAATATATTACCTAAGTTAACAGGAAGTGCATTGTAAGCAACTTCCAAAACTCTAGAATTGACAGAGACATATCACTAGATGAATATTCATCCAAAGATCTTCTATAACATTGGAGCATCCATCTTCAGCCTATAGGCCCACAGTATCCAGCAGACATTTCCATGAAGCAGGAAATTTGAAGACAGTTTCCTTGGTATTGGAAGTTTGTCAGTTACTTTCTTCTGTGTCCTGCAGAATGTCTGGAAGACTCTTTCATGAAGCAGGAACACTGAAGGACTGTCTCACCATCTTTAGACAACTTCAGTTATTTCTCTGTGAGTCCTGCATGTTCAGTTCATACAGCATACCATCAAGCAGTTTCTTGCCCAAATGGCTAACCAACTCCATAAGGAACCTCTTCAGTGCCCATTATCCTCCTGAAGTAGATTGGTATTGCCAGGAGCAGATGTGTCTCACTGTCATGAAAAGTCCTAAGTTCTTAAAACATTTTAAATGCCATATTCTGTAGTCTTTGAAAGGTTTGGAGAACAACTATCTATCTAAAATATATCTCTGTACATCTAGAAAACCTGACTAACATAACCACAAGCTTGACTATTATAGATGATTATCTATTAACCTGTATTTTTAACTATATGTTACATTTTCAAATGAGCTGCAGAAACACAATAGCTTAAGAGCAATATATATAACTGACCTTAAATTTGTATCAATAAACCAAGATCCATACCAATGCAAAGTATTCATTTCTATAGTATATACCCCTTTAAATATAAACAAACATTTATAAACAATCATTTAGGGAATTTGGGCATTCCCTGCTTTTTGTTGGGCAAAGTATTTTTTAGGGTTCATGGAGACCTTTCAGGTGTTCTTGGTCCATCAAACCATATTAGTCTGGAAGGAATCCACAGGTTGTCATGCTCTGTGGAAACAAAAGAAAAGCCTCTTTTCCAAAGCAATATATCCTTAGACTCAAATTTTGAAGTCAAGAAACCTTTAAAATATGTATATGTTGGTTTAGCTTAGCAGCCCGTACAATGAAATGTCTCCCTGTACTAACTCATTCACAGTCAAAAAATTCAAAGAAAACAATAATATGCATAATCCAGACTCTCTGTGTATATTCCATCTTTATGTGGCTTATTTTTCTTTACTCCTTTAATCTATGACTGTCTGTACTCTGTCTTTTTAAAGACTTTGTTTCATGTTTAAAACCATTTACTTCCTTTTGTAACTGTCTATATTCCTTTTCCTTTCTCTCCCAAGTCTATATACATTTATTCAAAACTGTGGCCCATTTAGAGGTCTTTTCCATCTGAATTTGTCTTTTTACATGCATATCTTTAATTATTTTTTGACCAGGTACACGTTTTTTTTTTAAGTGCTAAGTGGGTGTAGCTAGTACTAACTCAGTCCTGACTGCTTCCTCCCACCCAGTCCAACATGTTGGAGCCATGTTCAGTGCTTCTGAGACTGTTGGGTAGAAGCTGTCCTCACTAACTCAACTCTGGGAAGACAGTACAGTATATAAACTATTTTTATCTGAGTAAAAGCTAAATTTGCTATGTAGCACACTGCACAGTCTGGAAATATCTCTGTGTATGGTGGCAAGAATCTGCCATACTCTCCTGCCTGTGCCTAGCAGACCCAACCTGGCCACTTTCCCAGGATGGATGGCAGGCATGCTCTCAGCTACTTTCCTCCTAACCCTGAGTGGTCATACAAGCACCCAGACCTGAAGTATGTGGCTAGCCACATAGGTTAGTCCCATAGGCCAAGACCACTCTTTCATTTCCCAGCTGCCCAGACCCGAAATAACCACACAGAAACTATATTAATTACAATACTATGTCCAATAGTTTAAGAATATTTCTAGCTAGCTCGTAAATCTTACATTAATCCATTTCTATTAATTTATATTTTACTCCACATCAGTATCTGTAATCATTTGCTTGATACAATAATTTCACAAAGTATACATACAAATATCAAATCACATTGCATGACACAATTGATGGAGGAAGGTCATTGGCTAATAAAGAAACTGGCTTGGCCCATTTTATTGGTTAGAACATAGGTGGGTGGAGTAAACAGAATAGAATTCTGGGAGGAAGAGGAAGTGAGGTCAGACCCAACAGCTCTGCTCTCTGGAGCAGAGACGCCAGGCTCCGCTCTCCCAGGCAGCTCCGACCCAGGATGGACGTAGGCTAGAATCTTCTTGGTAAGCGCACCTTGGGGTGCTTACACACATTATTAGAAATGGGCTAGTCCAGGTGCGAGAATTAGCCTAGAAGAGGCTAGATAGAAATGGGCCAAGCAGTTCTTAATGAATACAGTTTGTGTGTTGTTATTTCGGGCATAAGCTAGCAGGCGGCCGGGGTACTGGGGACACAGCCCCGCCGCTCCTATTTCAACACACAATATATGGTATCTGTCAGTTATATACTGTAGTAAAACAAGGGGAAAATAAATAAATGAAAAGTTAAAATTAAACCAATGGCCCCAAAGCAAAGTAATAAACTTCCTTCAAGTTCACTCAAGTAACCTGGGGTATGCTTTCCCCTATAGGAACCTAAGGATTTATTTCTGAATTTTTTCTTTGATCTATGTTTTTAATCTTAGCAAACACTATGTAGGTAATAAATACATAAATATCATACATAAAGGTTTTGTTAACAGAATAGAACAATTTCAAAAGTTTCCAAAATATTGATACCAAAACATTAATACATGGTAAGCAATGCAGTACCCACAGAAGAGATGTGGATAACACTATACCTCTGGTTTTTACCAAATCATGTATTTTTAAGTGGCTCAGTAAAATTAATCAACTACCATGAAGAATACAAAATCTCAGCTAAATGAGAGAAGTTGACCTCAGGTGAAAAAACAAGTGTTTATTAGTTTGACCCAGTGTGACACTTTGAGAAGTCAGCTTTGTTTGGTTTTGGCTGTTGCTTTATGAGGCCACTCCTTCAACAGTAGGTTCATCCACATTAGAAGGTGCAGCTTTGCAGCAGGTCTGTGTGCACAAGAAAACTAGGGGGCTCGTGCAAGCTCATTGCCATCAGGCAAGTTCAACACAGGAGCCTTAAAAACAGCACTCCAGTCTCAACCTGATCCTGAGTGATAATGCCTGGAGATTTATCTAGAAGGTCTGTGCAAAAGGTAGAGTCATAGCTAGCTGTCTTAACGTAACTGTTCAGTTGAACCAGGCACTGATCGCACTGCCGGGGACAAGCAGCATTTCTGCATGCAGCACCCACTCACTGCGGGATTCTCCAGAGCTTCTGGGCTTTAGCGAGTACTGATGTTAATCCAGGGATCAGTTAGATGAACAACGAAATTAATTTATTCATTATTTATTCAGACAGCTGGGTAAGCACATACTATGGCAGACATATAAATATAAGGATGTGAGGACAAAGAGAGAAGGGAAAAGTTCCTAACCTTGCATGAAAAATGGCATTGAGTCACATCTGTATCTGTGGTTTGTAAGCTAGAACCTTTTTGTAGTTAGGGAGATTCACAGCGAAAGAAATGGAGAGAAGAAAGGAAGAGGGCCAAAATATATCATATGGTGTTGTCTGAGCCTCTGGACACTTACGATCTTGTTAGAGACAAGGTGTAAAATCGGATGAAAAAAAAAGTGAAAATATTATAAACTTAGAAATGAAATGTTAACTTTACAAAAGGAAGAATTATTTATTTATTCTTTGTGTCTTTCATATTGTACCTCCTGATCCAATCCATCTTCTGCCCCATCCCAAAATAAAATAAAATTAAAGAAGAGGGGGGAAAAGAAAGGAAAGGGAAAAGAAGGGGAAGGTCTGTCATGGTCGCTGCAGTGTGACACAGTGAGCCATACAGTAAACTCCTTTATCTATACATTTTTACATGCAGACATTTATCAGAAAGAATCATTGGCTTGCTTCAAGGCCTTTGGTATCTGCTGCATCACCTACACGGGACCCTCCCCGGGACTCTTCCTGGACATCAGGTTGCTACCCTGTGTCGTAGAGATCCTGCAGTCCTGGGTCCGCAGGACTGCCCACCCCTCCCCGCAGCTGCATGCTCCAGGAAATCGCAGATTGGGTGGATATTGGGGTGGGCCAACACATAACCCTGGTTCTGGGACTGGATAGTTGCAGGGTTGGTTAACCCACTGGCTCCCCTCTCTCTTCGCCACCAGGGTGCGCTCTCAGACATTGCCCAGGCTTCATTGCAGTGAAGAGCAAGGGGCGGAGCCAGTTCGCCAGCTTTCATGTCCTTAGGGTAGGTTCTCCCACACCTACACCTTCAGGCCAGCTCTACTGTGCTGCCCAGGCTAGGTGAAGGGACCACTCTCCCTAGGTATGTGGCTGATGCGGGGCAGGGAACAACGCTCCCACTCTTTGTGACCTCAGAGCCAGTGCTCCTACCCGCATCAGGTGTTCTTAAGGGGGGGGGGGGGCATCTCTCCACTACCCATGCCAGGAGAGGATTATTTTGAAGAAAAAGGGAGGCTAGCAAGATAGGAGTTGGGGGGGTGGAGAAAGAAGAAATGTGAAAAAGAACAAAATATAATGAGATGTATTAAAAAGATGCCATGAGCCATCACTTTGGATACTAACTTAAAAATTAATTTTAAAATCTATTCAAAAAATTAATTTCTCTCTCTCTGTCACACACACACACACACACACACACTGTTGAGCTGCAGTATCATCTCAAGATGTACTAGCAATTTTCTCTGTCACTGAAGGAATTGTCTGAAGAAGTCCTAATTAACACATTATCCTCTGAAATCTGAGTTGAGAGGCTGCAAGGGCTCTCCGTGCTGGCACAAGGTAATCTGTACACATCTGAGGGAGAAGTCTGGGAGAAAGCTTCATGAATGCCGTCACATCCAGAGTGCACCCACTGGGGAGCCAGTGGCTGGATGCTATTAGGTGATACGTCCGCAGCCAAGGAGATTTGAGTGTGTAATTATCGTATTTATATTCTCACTCTCTGCCAAAGTTCTACATGAAAAATGTTGTTTTCCATATGATTTTTGCACTAAGGTCAATTGGCTTCTTTAGTGTCATAATGACTTTAAGACGGCACTTGTGAAGCATAAAGTCAAGGTGTCCCCTGGCAGAGACGGGAGAGGCACTCATGTCTTTGTGAAGCTCCCAAAACTGCAAAACCCAGCAAGAGCTGCTGTGAGTCTGTATTCTAAGTGAAGCATGGTGAAGCTTATCTCATGGAGGGTTTACCTCATGAAGGGGTTTACCTCAGGGAGGGGTTTACCTCAGGGAGGAGTTTACCTCAGGGAGGCTTGCCTCATGGAGGGGTTTACCTCATGGAGAGGTTTACCTCATGGAGGAGTTTACCTCAGGGGGGCTTGCCTCATGAAGGGGTTTACTCAGGGAGGGGTTTACCTCATGGAGGGGTTTACCTCATGGAGGGGTTTACCTCATGAAGTCTTGCCTCATGAAGGAGTTTACTCGGGGAGGGGTTTACCTCATGGGGGCCTTCTTATGCAAGGGGCTTACTTACCTCTTGACATCATCATTGTACCAAAGCAGGAGTTTTGTTTCTTGGTTTTGTTCAGGTGTTTGCTTTCTTGGATGATTGGTTGGGTGGTTGGGTGGTTGGTTGGTAGATTGGCAGTTTGGGGTAGTTTTTGTACTTATTGCTTGTTTGTTGGGGATTTTTGATATTCAGAATTTCAATTTTTACACCTTATATAAATTAAAATAGCAAAGAATATGTCAATTCCTTCTTGTTTTAAGATTATTTTTTAAACCAGGACCACCTTCTGGCCCTGTCAATGGGACACTCAATCACATTTATCATAGGTATTTGTCCCACGTACCTATGACATGGAATCATAGACAGGTCCTGAGGTTTCCTGACAAAAACGCAGCTTCTGCTGCCTGGATCCCAGAGTCCCCTCTGCTGGCAGCCCATGAGTGTGCCACCCTGTTACCCTACTCACTAAGGTCAACAGTTTTCTGCCTGCATGCTTTGTTAGTGGGAGGCTGGCTCCTGCATCTGGGTCAGCTTCCATAGTATTCCAGTCTTTTCCCTGATGTCTTGCCACATGCACTGGAAGCCGCTGAGAGCAGTGAGCCTGGATGCCCTCAGATACATCTTTCTCTCCTCTTTCCCCAGTCCCTAAGTAGCACACCTCCACTTAAGGCTGCAGACTGCATGGTAGTGGAATCCAGAGAGACAAATGGCTCTTTTATTCTTTCAGACATCAATAATTCCCCTCTATGGAAAGTGGGCACAAAAAATAGCTAGCTGGAAGGAAAGGGGAAGGAGAAAAATAGATGAACAAAAGCACACACAATATCTCAACATATTATTCTGCCATATAAAAAAAAAATCTATTCTAGGAGAGCCAGAGATGAATTAGCTCTGGCTCGAGACTTGAGAAATATCTCCTAGATTTCTACTTTAGTCAGTGCAAAGTGGAACAAGCAAGTGAGAAGTGTGAACGAGCCCACTTTCTCATGAGAATAGATAGAGAATAGACAACCAAAGTCTAACTCTTCCCTCATATGCACAGAAACGTGTTACAATCAATACCTACCAGAACAACGCTACAATCAATACTTACCAAAGGCATGTTACAATCAAAACCCACCAGAATGTTACAATCAATACCTACCAGAACAACGTTACAATCAATATCTACCAGAACAATGTTACAATTAATACCTACCAGAACAATGTTACAATCAATACCTACCAGAACAACATTACAATCAATACCTACCAGAAGCATGTTACAATCAGTACCTACCAAACCATGCTACAACCAATATATACCAGAACCATGTTACAATCAGTACCTACCAGAGCAGTCCTGTAGCAGGTCTTTCTATTCCACAGCCAAGTAAACTGTTCACATTTTGTCAGCATTTCTGTGCCTGCTGTCAATGGGCCACTTGGGAGTAATGGCTCCCAAATTGACTACAGGTAGTAGGATGCTTGCTATTTCACCCTACAGATGAAAACTTACGAAAAGGAAGCGACAGAAACAGAGCCACACTTCCAAACTCAAAGACACTGCTCTCCTGGGTCCAGAATGAATGGCTAACTAGAGGTAAGGATCCTGGGGTCATCTGTATAAATGGAGTGTGGTAAATGATGAGAAGGTCAGATCCCTGGGGGGGGGGGGGGGCACACAGAGGGGAAAGGGTCGGATCTATCCCAGAGGATTCCAATGTGAAGGTATTGATCAGAACAGAGGATGAGAGGACAGCAGGAGATGGAGGCGATATCATGAAAACCAAAGGAAAAGGATGCTCAAAGGAAGCTGGAGAAGAACTAGGTTGGGATCCAGGCAGAGAAGGCTGCAATGTTTCGCTGGATTGAACACTAACAAGTCACAGGGCGGTGTTGACATGAGCCTTTAATCCCAGCACTCAGGAGGTGGAAGCAGGTGAATCTTTGTGAGTTTGAGGCCAGCCTAGTCTACAGAGCTAGTTCCAGGGCAGCCAAGGCTGCACAGAAAAACCTTATCTCAAAAAAAAAAAAAAAATAGTAACAAGTCACTCTCTCCTGGCTGCACCAAGCAGCTCTAACAGAAATCATGCTGGAACATTAAGTTCCAAAATAAAAAGACAAACATTGCCATAGACTACTCTTCTGATGAGTGTGCCTTCATCACTTCCATAAATTCATCTTTTCTGTCCTGAAGAAAGACCAAAAAATTTCATATTTTCCACAAAAATTAGCAAAGCAAAGTAATTTCAGCTGATGACAAAAATAAGATATATAGACACAGAGATAAATAGATAGATGATAGATAGATAGATAGATAGATAGATAGATAGATAGATAGATAGATAAAGATAAATAGATGATAGATAGATAGATAGATAGATAGATAGATAGATAGATAGATAGATAGAAAGAAAGAAAGAAAGAAAGAAAGAAAGAAAGAAAGAAAGAAAGAAAACATCCTGTGGGGGAGCTTCCAAAAGTCAGTAGTAAACTCCAAACCACAACAAAGAAATGTTCTTCAGTGAAAAGTAGACTCTGACTTGAGAAGAGCCGCAACTGGAAAGCAACTTTCAAAGGGAAGCTTAAATTATCTTCCTCTGCAACTGCCTCTATGGTGAGCATTTGATTTGTTTGATTTTTTAGGTCTGATAAGTGGACTGGGAATATGGCTCAGAGGTAAAACACTTACCTAGCATGTATGAAGTTCTACGTTCAATTTCCAGTATGACAAAAAAAATAGACAACCAGTAATCACAGGGCACAATGTTTTCCAAGCAACACCGGACAGTCTTGGGTACCCTTACAACCAGTATATCAAAAGCTAAGAAACCACGGTACATCGAAATCAGTATCAGCCTTGTTTATGCACATAATATGCAAGTGAACAGCAATAACACCCAGAAATGTCCCTTTCCTGGCCTGTAAGGCAACAACAGCTGCCTCCCAGAGAGGGGGGTTCATTATTCTGCTATGAATATGCTATTCAACTATGGATCCTGCTCTGCTCGTTGAGTTGGCATTTGGGGTCTGAGTTCTCCATCTGCCGGTGAAAGACGGGGCAGTGAGTCTGCGGCCTGGAACCCCAAGGGAAATGTGGCTTTTTTGAGTGGGATCTGACTCAGCATCCTGCCACAGCCAGGGACCCACTGAGCCAGAGAGGGAGAGGAAAACGACCAATTAACTCTGGGCCCTAGAATCTCGAGCTTCCAGCCAGGCTCCCTCCAGTTCATATCTATTTCCAGATATGTATTTTTCTCCTGTTCCAGACCACATTGTCTGTTTCATTTTACAACCCAAAGCAGACACGGCTGGGGTTTTATCAAGTCACCGTATATCTCTAACCCGCTGCTGCTCATTTTCCCGTTCCCCTGTCTCCAGACAGCTAGCGGCACACTTTCCATTTTCCTCTAGTTCTATCCTAAAATTTATGTCATTTCTTTTCACTCTCAAAAACAAACAACAAAAGCGTTTCGGGTGTCATTCATTCAATTATTCACACACCAGGCTACCATGACTCACTCTGGGCGAAACTAAAATATCATTTTATTTGTAATTAGAGAATACTTAGAGTTTACAAAGGTCTGTTCCCTAATCCCACAAATAAGGAAACAGCTAAGCCTGATCATGCATTGTGACCTGAGAGAGCATACTAAAAGTGACCCAAGTAGAAAGCTTTATTTATATACAAAGGCCAGTAGCCTCAAAAAAAAAAAAAAAAAAGGCTATGTGTTTCAGTTGAACTACTGTCTGCCCCAGTAGACAACATTCTAGAGACTGTGCTGTGCTCATTTTACTGAGAGAATCTCATCTTTTATGCACGGATGCTTAAGGGGGACTGGCCGGAAAAGGGAAGCGTTTCTTCAGAAGTGTAAGGGGAACAAAAAAAAGGAATAATTTGGGGTGAATATGATCAAAGTGCATTGTGAAATGCCAAAAGGAACCCCCATCCGTATGCATAATTAATCCACATTAATAAGAACTTCTTTTTAAAGATTTCCCATCTTCAGTGTGTCTTCTGGCTCTTGTCGGATTGACCTCGTGGAAACAGTTGCTGAGTAACTAGTGTCACTTCTAAAGGCCACACAACAAAAACAGAACTGGCAACATACCTCAGCGATCAGATGCTGGTCTTGCATAGTGAAGACCTCAAGTTCAAGTTCCATCTCTACAGAGAAACTTAAAAATAAAAAAACTCTTTCTTCAAGGCCACATGCACACCTCTAGACCAATCACTCTGAAGTATGTATTAGTTAAAAGAGATTTGTTTGGTGAAATAAGGCTCTTTCTTCTATTGTCCATTTCTTCCTTAAAGTTATCAGTCCATCTTCAATTTGTATAGTCACATGAATTTTACTGGGGTGTACATGTCATGTGAACCTATGCCCGCAGGTGACTTGTGCATGTATGAGGAAAGGTCAGAGGTCAACAGTGGGTATCTCCTTTGGTCACCCTCCACCCAAGTTTTCTGAGACAGGGTCGCTCGCTGAACCTGGAACTTACTGCTTTAACTAACCTGACCATGTGAGCTGCATGGTCACACCTGTCTGTATTCTGCCCCACCCCCATCTCAGCACTGAGGTTACAGACCCACCTGGGATCCACCCTCAGGTCCTCAGGCTTTCAAAGCAACGAAACCATCTCCCTGGCACTAAATCACGAGAATTTAAATAGTTAATTACTAAAAATTACATACGTAGCTCATGAAAGTTTGAAGGCATTGAGGCAGGGTTCCCACACAGCGAGCCTGGATAGCAAGTTCACTTGCCCCCGGCGCTCAGGGAGAACAGTCTAGGGGTTGCCAAGATAAGCAGGGACATACTGTTTCTAGACAGTTGGGAAGCATGGCAAAGCTGGAGAGAGGTCCCAGTCCTCTTCAGGGCCCTTCTGTGGGCTCCTCAGAAGTTGACTGGAGAGGAGTGACACCAGGTCAGCAACTCTCTCACGTTGTGGAGTGGCCTAATGAGAAGAGCAGGAATCTGAACCAGCTCCCACATAGCAGCTCAAACCAGCAGAGTAAGAAGGAGCATAAGGTAAGGAAATAGAGAAAGATAAAAGCCCAGAGGCAAAAGGCAGAATAATTTAAGATAAGACAAGCTGGCCAGAAACAAGCCAAGCTAACACCAGGCATTCATAACTAAGAATACGCCTCTATGCATGGTTTATTAGGGAGCTGGGTAGTGGGACCCTCAAAAAGTAAAAAGAGTAAAACAGCTACAACACCATCTCTTCCAGTGTCTTCTTAAGAACAAAGAAAGACAGTTCACTCTCCTCATACTGACTAACCAAAGATGAACCCTTAAAATCACATTCCCATGAATTTTCCTCCCGGAGAAGGAAACACCTGGACCAAATTAGTTTTCCACGGCACAGAAGACAGATGTTGCTGATGCGGGGTGAGAGGCAGCAGGTATCTGACCTCTGCTTTGGCCTCGGCATTGCTACCACAATCTCACACTGTTGTGTGCCTGGAAAAGTTAAACACAAAAGTCAGATATACAGACTCAAGTAAGAATCCTCAAAATCTTAAATTTATAATCCTTGTGGCATTTCATAAAAAATTGCTGGAAATTGAAACTACGTTGAGATTTCATCTTACTCCAGTCAGAACAGCCAAGATTAACAGAACAAACGACAGTGGATGCTAGCAAGGATGCAGGGAAAGGGAACATTTGCTCACTGCTGTGGCGATGAAAACTGGTGCCGTTGCTAAGGAAATTGATGTGGGGGTTCCTCAAAAAGCTGAAAATCAATCCGCCGCAAGACTCAGCCTACCATTTGTCTAAGTCGCTGTTCCATGACGGCGAGGAGACACCATGACCAATGCAACTCTTATGAAAGAAAGCATTTAACTGGGGGCTTGCCTATAGCTTTAGAGGTTAGTCTATTATCATTATTACAAGAAGCATGGCAAGTGACATGGCAGCAAGCAGGCATAGTACTGGAAAAGTAGTTGAGAGCTACATCCCGATCCAAACTTAGAAAGAGCAAGAGCTGGGCCTACCTAGCTTGGGCTTTTGAAACCTCAAAGCCCACCCCCAGGGGCACGCTTCCTCCAACAAGACCACATCTACTCCCACAAGGCCACACCTTCTAATCCTTTCCAACAGGACCACTCCCTGGTGACTCAGCATTTAAATATATGAGCCCGTGGGAGACAGTGTCTTTCAAACCACCCCACCAGTCTTGGGTATAGACCCAAAGGACTCCACATCTTACTACAGAGATATTTACTCATCCTTGTTCACCAATGCTGTTTATAATAGTCAGAAACTGGAAACAGAAGTCTATCAACTGATGCTTGATAACAAAAATGTAATATGTTTACACAATGAAACATTTTTCTACTGTTAAGAAAAATGAGCTAGGCAGTGGTGACATGTGCCTTTAATCCCAGTCCTGGGAGGCAGGGGTAGGTGGATCTCTGTGAGTTTGAGGCAAGCTTGGTCTACAGAGCAAGTTCCAGGAAAGCTGGGGATACACAGAGGAGCCCTGTTTCAGAGAGAGAGAAATAGAGAAGAGAGAGTAAAGAGAACACAGGAAAAATAAAATTATGAAGCTTTCAGGTAAATGGATGGAGCTAAAAGCCGTCATCCTGACAGAGTAACCAAGACTGAAATGACACTGTTTTTCTTATGTGTGAACGTGAGCTTCTAAGTGTCAGATACATGTATTTCGTTCAGAATATCTATAAAATTTAGGTAACAAGTAAGGGACCAGGGGAAGGAAGGAGAATCTGCCAAGGAAGGGGAAATAGAATATAATGTTTCAAAGGGATGCAGAGGAAATTATATTAGAAGAACTAGGTGGGGAAGGATGAGAGGACAGGGTGGAGAAGGGAATATGGGGAGGGATAACTAACATGTGACTTTTTGAAAAGCCACATGGAAAACTCCTGATGTAGATGGTTTCTAAGATATAAACATGGAAAAAACAAACTTAAATGAAGTTACCAGGTAGTGGCGGAGAAAATGTACCAACTACATGTTACCAAATAAAGCCCCCTAGTACCAGAAATGGTTTGCATCTTTTGGAGTTATTGGCCAAAGAGGCCCCAAAGACACCCCACCAAAACACACTAGAGGCTATTACCAGTGATCTTGGTTACGCTCCATGAAAAGATCTTATTGCTGAAGACATCACGTACTATGTCATCAGACATGGGGAAACAGAGCTGCTGTTCAGCTAGAGGCATTCACTGGGAGGAAAATTAATCACCAATTTCATACAGCCGAGAGAACTCTGCAACCCACAGTTAGTGACCTGCCTATAATACATACCTACTGGAACAATAAAGGCACAAATGTTATAGGAGTAACCAAGTACTTTTTGGTTAGATTTACAGTCTACTCCGTGAAATAGAACCTGTACTTGACCCTGTTAATCAGGCCAAGACCCTGAGACTAGACAAGTCATGTGTCTGAGGAGGAAGTCCATTACTTTAATTCTGCTAAGTGAGCACGGTAATAAAGTGACTCCTAATGACATATTGCTATATCCGCAATCAGTGCCTTGCTCAGCCCTCATCAGAGAAGTTTCTCCTTGCAGGGGATGGTCATTAGCACAGACACCCACAACTGGGTGATGCACAGAGAGCAAGAGACGTGGGAACGCTCAGCTCTAAATGGGATGTCTCCACCAAAGGCCTCCCGTCAGGGCTCTGTGGGATGTATGTGACCTCCGTGAAAGAGCAGGCAGACAGACTGCAAGAATCAGAGGTGGCGGGTGACTCCGAGGCCACAGCATTTCCCGGACACAACAGGAACGATGCCTGTGAGAACCCCCAGAGACTGATAGCATGACAGGACCTGCACAGGTTCAAGTCAGAAAAATCTCAGCACCAAGAAGGGGACGTGGCGCGAAGGTCTAGCCTAAGAAACTGTTGGCAGTGGATACCTGCTAGGGTAGGGTAAGTCCGTTTTCTACAGTGCCATGAAACTGGGCGTACCAGCCACACTCCAGGGCAGGCCTCATGCTCAGGAGTATTTGAACTCCATGTTTTATTTTGGTTTTGGTTTTATGCTTCTTTTTGGGTTTGGGTTTGGTTGTTTTATTGTTTGGTTTTTGTTTTTGTTTTTAAGAGAGAAAGAATATGAGGTTGGGTGGGTAGGGAGGAGCTGAGAGGGGCTGGGGAAGGGGAGGGTATACAACCAACACATGTTTATGAAAAATTATTTAAATGAACAATAAAGGTAAAAGATTGCTGAAAGACAATCACCAGTTGAAAATAAGTGTTGACTGCAGGTCCGCCCGTTTTAAGATGCATTCTTGCTCAAGAAGGCGGTGGAGTCCTGGACTTTCAGCAGTTTTCCCTCTCATTTCTAGGGGTTTGTATATGAAAAATATTTCTTATATAATTTTTTAATTATAGAAATGCAAAACTCCACTCTGCAATCCTAAAGTCCTCATTACCCTCCAACGGTCTTTACTTCGGTATTCTATAAAATGAAATAACCCGCAAAGCCTCCCTTTATCCAGCCTGCATACCGAGGCACAAATATTCTCTGTGAACAGGGTAATTAAAGAAAATATCTGTCATAAATGCATGCTCACTGGATCAAAACTCGCCTCTAAATGCACTCTCTCATTAAATCTAGAGAGGTTATTTCTGCTGTTTCTCCCATAGCCACTGTAAAATCTTAATGGGCTCTGTAATTATTTCCTATTTTTCGAGGCCCTTTCTAATTTGTACATTAGCGACACTGAACCACTTAACTCCTCTCTTTGAGACAGTACCTGCAACCCCTCTCCACCATAACACACCTTCAGCGGAAACTCCATTCGCCTCTGCTTTTATCTCCTCATTTCTCCAAGCCCAGGAGTGAGTCTGGCTCCCAGGGTACTTCATGTTTTGTTTGAAATATTCAGAGGGGTTTTTTTTTTAACATGCAAACTCTCGCTTAAACAGAAGCTACTTCTGGATATAATGTGTTCAGTGGTCTCGCCACCACCCATGCCTTTTTACCACCGGTGTCCACGTGCTGATGAAAATGTGCGCCCCATTGTTTGCCTTCGTCCATCATTTCCCACCTTTACAGTTGGTGACAGAGAACACACTGAATCAAGTGCTGACTGATGTCCCTTCAATCATGTCTAAGTCCACTGAAGTTACTAATAGGTAATACCATAGGTCAGGTAGATTATAAACAAAAAAACTCGCGGAGACTGGGCCTTCCAAGACCAGTACCAGAGATTAATGTCTGCCTTCCGCCTCACAAACTGTCATCTGGGAACATGGGTATTCCCTGGAACCCTTTCAGGTGGACACTAATTCCAATCATGACGGCTCTGTGCAGGTGATATAATGTCTCCCAAAAGCTTCACTTCCAAGTGACATTCAAACTACAGCAATCATCCTCTTCCACTCAACAGTTCCAGCCTAGAAGAGACGTGGGGGAGGTAGACACTAATGCATTCCTTCTAATAAAACATTTCCTTGTCTCCATTAAAATATATCTTCACCATAAATGAAATTTCTTTTCAATTCCTTCTTTTATTCCTTTCCAGTTAGCCTTCTAGCCTAAGGCTGGCTTTTTAAACAGTCCTTTTGACTGACACCTTTCTCATCAGACTCTGTTGCCGCCTTGGGTGCTGATTGCTTCAGCTCCTGTTGAACCACCCTGCTCTGCTTCTCTCTTTTCCCAACTAAGCATCCGTACTATGAGATTCTCCTCTGAAAGTCCAAAGAATTCAAATATTATATATAAGAATATAAGAATTAGATCTGACCAAAGGAAAAACTGTTTCCAGGACTGGGGAGCAAGCACTAACAAAATCTCAGGGAACGACAGCTCTGAGACCAACTAGGAAAACAGCAAAGAAAATCTTAGCTAATTCTGCAAATTGACAAGGCTCCAAGCTAACAGAGACTGGAGAGGCAGTAGAGACCCTAATCTAGCAAGCTGGGGAAAAAATGGCGCTGTCTCATGAGTAAGTACACAACTGGCAAAGCCTTTGCCCTGGTTGAGCTTGGAAGACAGAATCTAATCTAATGTCTCTGTGGGCTTGGCAAGATCATGGCCGTGTGGAATTCAGAAAGTGTCTCTTGGCTCATTTCGGCTGATTCTGTGTGCTAAGACAGCGGAAGAAGAGGTGAGTGGCTGCAAGGCTTGGCTTGCACACAGAATTTAGGAGATACTTAGGGAAGCCAGGGCTTGCAGGATTGGATAATAAAACCATTTCTCATTTCCAGTTTCTCAAGCCAGTAAAAGATTCTCAAGGCAGGAAATGGCCTCGGGATAAAGATGAGATCAAGGGACCCTGCCAGTCCATTTGTTAACACCCTGGAAGACCCGAGGCAGTGACTTGAGGCTCTAGGCTATATTGAGTGCTTTCATTGAGTTGCTGTGGCACTGCAGCCTGGCATGGCTCTCAGAGGAAACAGTGTCCTTGTCTCAGAATTCTACCTGGAGCTTTTATTAAACGCAGTCGAAGAGATTGGAATCAGACTCCTGGAGAACTCCAGGGAGGTTTTGACGATGCCGTACTGACAAAGTGATGCCCGCGTAGACTAAGATGGACTGACACCGAAAACCGCAGAGAAGCCTCCAGCTCTCCACTTTCTGTGAGAGAGAAACCGGGTTCCTTCCACCAGCCACTTCTTTAAAAAAAAAAAAAAAAAAAAAAAAAAAAAAAAAAAAAAAAAAAAAAAAAAAAAAAAAAAAAAAAAAAACCAAAGCCAGGAAGCGGAGTCAGGAGCTATGGAGAACAATAGACAAGCACTGTTTCTCACGCAATTGGACTCAGCCAAGACCCCAAAGGAAGGCTCCCTGTGAGGCCCATGGTGGGACACCTTCCTCCTAAGTCTAAGCAACTGATGCCTATCACACTTTCGCTTTCTAAGAAGTCCCAGTCCCTGTGGGTACAGGATGGCTCCCTTCCTCTGGCATCTTGGAAATTCAGCCAGGCAGGTGTTATGAAGGCAGGGGTGGATATTTTGAAAAGATGGTCACCACAACTCCCTGCACTGCGACAGGCCTGCAGCCTTTGTGCTATAGTGTAACTCAGGAGGTGGAATCTGTATTTCCCCTGTGGAATTTTGATGGATGTGTAACTTGGCAAAGGCATTGAATGACATCTGAATCACAGTGTCAGGAGGTCTTGTGGATGCTGTTCTCGCCCTTTAGAAGATGGTAGGACTTTGAGGAAGATCAAGCTTAGCCTCCTAACGAATAAATCCATCGGCGGCCATTCTTGCTTATCCCTCCTCACCCCCAAAGCTACAGAGACAAATATGACCCCAAGCAAGTCCACCAGAATGGTGCCCATACTGCTAAAACACTGAACCGTGAGCAAATAAAGTGATTTTTTTTACTCCACTAAAGATTGAGTGATTCCTTATGTACTAAGAGGTAAAAAAACAAACACAGAAACATTGAGGAAGAAGAGATTAGCTTTCCCAGCGAGAATGTTAATACTATTCCTAAACAACACTGCTTGTAACCAAGTTTATTTACCCAAGTGAGTTCCGGACTGGAAAAAAAATTCATTGTGAGTTACCAAGTGAAACAACAGGACAGGGAGGATCACATGAAATGGACATCGATGGGCCAGGTATGATAGCACAGGCCTGTAGTCTCCACAGCTCAGGAAGTGGAGGCAAGTAGATGGATACTGGCAAAGACAGGCTGAATTCCATGGCAAGAGTCCGCTTCCAAATAAAGAAAGACAAAGAACCAGCTGGATCTCCCTGGAAGGCTGCCTCTATGCACGCGACATTAGATTTTCACTCGTCTCCTTCCCAGTTCAAGATTCATAAATTATTTTATTGTTTTTTTTTCTTCCCTCTCACTTCCAATTCTGGACCCACAAATTGTTTCCAAGTAGCACTGTCCTGACACTGACTTCGATGTCCATGACAGCCGAGCAAAATGGACTGGGATGAAGCCTCCCTGCACAACATAGCAGCACTGAGCATCCATAGGAGATGTGGGCACTGAGGTCCCCGTGCAATGGGACTTACTCTCAAACACTGACTCTCACTCATGCCTCTACTTTCCAAAGAAAGATGTCTTTGCCATTCTCTTCTGAAACTTTATTTTCTTCCTTAAGCACACAAAAGGGAAACTATCTGCCATCTCTATCAAACAAATACAAAATGAAATCTTAACGTTCATGAAGCCAGGAGAAAAATTCATCTTGGTCTATTCTTATACTGAGGCTCCAGACAAAAAGCCCACCCTCCTCAGAAGTGATGGGCGAGGTGCTACTGGAGATGATTGACACCAGAAATAGTCTGTACAGAAGACACAGGGGAAAATGGCAGCCCACGATAGGAGTCATACCTCCAACCCCAGGAAGGAACCGGCACTGCTCTATCGCAAAACTGCTGTGGCTCTGCCTCCTATAAAGAGCTGGTCGGGACCTGAGGACTCAGGTCCAGCAGGAGTCAGCCTTGAAGCTGAATGGCTAGCACGTCCTAGAGTAAGTTCTAAGCAGAGACAACATAAACTGCCAGCCCTGAGCAATTCCATTCTCCTCTGAGGAGGGCGCTCTCCTTGGATTGCCTGAAAATGCTATCTAAGATAAGCCTGTAAGGCTGAGGCTCAGAGCCAGGGTTATGATTTGGTCTGCACCAATTCCACCCCACCTACGATCTGCTGGAGCATGTGAAGGAATCTGACGAGACAAAACTGCAGGATCTCCACAACACAAGGCTACAACAGGATACCCAGGAAGAGTCCTAGCGAGGACCCAGCACCAATAGCGTTAGAAACCAGAGACCTTAAACCAGACCAACGACTCTTTGCAATGAATGATATATGAACAACACACTGCAGCTTCTATGATGAGATTTTTAATTTCTTTCCTTTTTAAATTTTTGTCTTTCTTTCTCTTAAATTTTGTTTTATTGGGAGGGGGTGCGGAGGCAGAGGGCAGATGGGAAGAGGTGGGGAAATAGATGAGATCAAGATACATGATCCAAAGACACATAGAATTTTTAAAAAGTGTGTGGAGCTGGAGCATTTGGGATAGTGAAAGACTCTTGGTACTGGGTGATAACAGAAGAGGTGAGACAAAACAGAGTTGAGAATGGAGAAGTCAGATGGGAAAGTTAAGACCACGACTCCTCATTTCTCTTACAGCCGTTGACAACTCTACCTTATGTTTTGTCTACTGAATTTGAAGGTTCAAGTTGAAATGCCTCAGAAAGAAGGAAAAGGGACTAATTTTAGTGTACAGTTCCTGGTGGCTAGGACCTGGTGCTAGAGCTTACTGCTGGTCACATGGCAGAATTGGGTGGAAACAAGGAGCTACATGATGACTTGTAATCCTGGCACAAATGGCCCAATTGCACCAGCCAAGCCCAGCCTCTTAAAACTTCCATTGCTTCCCAAAATGGCACCATCGGCTGAGGACCAAGTGTTCAAACATTTCACATTCAGCTCATAGCACCTATATGGGAGCAAAATCTTCCTTCAGCCTTTCAGATTCAAGACTTTCAGGTTTGATCTGTGTCTTGAGTCCACAGATTGAATTCACACTCCCTGAATCATACTGCAGACTCCATCAGCACCTAAAAAGAGGACCCCTGAAGACCTGGAACTCAAGGAAGAGTGTCAACAGGGAGCTGGAGCCGAATCTCTGAGTACACAGCAGAGCAGGAGCCCATGGAGAGGAAAGTCCATCGGCATAGAGCAACTGCTTGATGTGGAATTCCCCCTCTGTGTCCTGTGAATACCATTGGTTAATAAAGAAACTGCCTTGGCCTGTTGATAGGGCAGAACTTAGGTAGGCAGGGGAAACTAAGCTGAATACTGGGAGAAAGAAGGCAGAGTCAGAGAGAAGCCATGGAGCCCCTGCCAGAGACAGACGCCGGGACTTTAGCCAGTCAGCCACAGCCATGTGGTAATACACAGATTAATAGAAATGGGTTAAATTAATATGTAAGAGTTAGCCAATAAGAAGCTAGAGCTAATGGGTCAAGCAGTGATTTAATTAATACAGTTTCTGTGTGATTATTTCAGGGCTAAGTGGCCTCGTCCTACAACTGCTCACACAGTACTGTAAAGTCCTCCCCAGACAAATGGACACATTTCTCCAGCAAACCCTGACAGAGACTTGGAACTGAAGTGCAGTGGGACCCACAATAGTCATTGGATCCTCTGATAGATAATAATTTTCTTCATGTTTTCTTTGGCCTCTCTTACCTTCCCCCAAATGCTATTGTCAATTATTGGGGTTTTTTTTTTTCAACAACTGCAAACTGAGCACCTCTTCACTAGAAACTGTTGTAAGTGCCAGAAATAAATGCAATAACACAGACACTTCAAGCTCTCAAAGGGCAAATGATCCGACAGGGAAATAAGCAATAAGAGGATAAGAATGCACCAGATAACTATAAATGCTCTAAAAGTAATAGTACAAAGAGATTTGGGAGAGGAAGCTATATGACTTCTTTGAATTAGCTGGTCAAAGAAAAGATCACTAGGAAAGAAGACATCATCTCTAAACTGAATAGCAAGATATGACTTATTGTGGTGGTTTAGATAAGAATGATTTCCATAGGCTCAAATATTTGAATGCTTAGTCACTGGGGAATGGCACTATTTGAACGGATTAGAGGAATTAGGAGGGGTGACCTCGTTGGAGTAAGTGTGGCCTTGTTGGAGGAAGTGTGTCACTGGAGTTGGGCTCTGAGATTTCAAAAGTCCTTCCCACCCCACCCCCTCGCTTGTGGGTCAGCTTGTGGGTCAGCTCTTTAGCTACTACTCCAAAATCAGGCTCCCTGCCACCATGCTCCCTGCCACCGTGCTCCCTACTGCCATGATGATAATGGACTAAGCCTCTGAAACTGTAAACAAGCCCCAATTAAATGTTGTTGTTGTTGTTGTTGTTTATAAAACTTGCCTTAATCATCGTGTCTCTTCAAAGCAATACAACAGCAACTAAGACACCTATTTTCCAGTTGGTTAAAAGCAGCTTTCCTGGCTTGGGGGAGGGTGGGTGTCTTAAGACACAGCTCACCATAAAGTATTTTAAGTCTCAGTGCAGACATGGCTTCCTCTAGCACATACTCCTAAATCATGCTCTTGAGTGCACCTGCACACACCACACACACACACACACACACACACACACACACACACACACCAAGGCTGGACTCTGTTCTCACAGCCCCTCTTGTTTCTTTAGCAGTGTTATATTCTGTTAAAGTTACTTTCCAGCTTGCCAATCCTTTCTCTCCATGGGAAGACCATACCACACTGTCTGTAGCTAGCAATACAGGTACAACTGTGATTGTGGTGACACACGCCTTTAATCCCAGCACTAGGGAGGCTGAGGCAGGCGGATCTCTGTGAGTTCGAGACCAGCCTGGTCTACAGAGCTAGTTCCAGGACAGGCTCCAAAGCCACAGAGAAACCCTGTCTCGAAAAATCAAAAA
>NW_026067963.1:1047291-1074806 GCF_014885135.2 Alexandromys fortis
AAAAAAAAAAAAAAAAAAAAAACCTGTGATTATGTCAGCAGATGAAGTCATCACAACTGCCGTACATCCCCCCCCCCCCCTTGCTCCAAGGCCAGAGCGCTTCACACTATAAAGCATCATGTCTCCAGTAGGTGAAGACTGTTATAGAATAGAATCTTCATCAGTACAGACTTAGGCTCACACATTCTACCTTAGACCCTCCATCCATTCATATCCGCTTATCTTTACATTTCTGTTCTAATCAGGCTTTTTTATGTTGTTGGGAACAATAAAGAGGGGGATGTTATGCAATCTACTTTTTTCATTTTAAGAAAAGCTCTCTAATTCTCTTAATATAAATTTCGCCTTTATAAGCAGCAGCCAAAAATCTCTTCCTAGAGTTGTTTCTACCATCTAAATAGTATCTTTCCCTGGTGCCTGCTTTTGGATTTTTTTTTTTTTTTGCCTCTTCTTTTGATAAAGCCCAATCTTTTCTTTACTTTATTATCATGTTTAGTCTGATTTTGAAATCCCCAATCATTTCGCTCAGATAATCTTGCTTTTTTATCATTCCACTCTGCTAGGAACTGCATAGACATTGACTTTACCCTTGGCACACTAAATTCAAACTCATTCACTCGACAGTCCCCAGACCAAGTAATGCCACATTCAAAGAGAGTGCCAGAGTGTTCCCAGGTGCCTGCCGCAATAAACACTGCAATCAAGTCATTTGGTTTTACTTTCCCAGCTTCCTAAGCTCATAACTCTCTTCTGCATATACAAGAGTCTAATAAACGAGGGAAATTTACAATGCCTACAGCACAGAAACTCGGAAATAAGAAAGGGTAGCTAGCATGTAGCGATCAGAACTCGCACTGTCCAGAGTTCCGTGTCCTCACACACCTCTTCTGTCCTTCTCAGCAATGTGCTGTGCATCTAAATGGCATCACTCAGTAGTCCTCATTGTCCGCTATGTTCAGCGAGACCGGTTTTAACCCAGGCTTTTTCAGACCCAGGCCAGCTGGCCTTGGTGGGTTCCCGATAGGACATCCCCATTGTCACAACAATGAGGACTACTGAGACCCCAAGAACAATGGCAATGGGTTTTTGATCCTACTGTACCTATTGGTTTCGTGGGAGCCTAGGCAGTTTGGATGCTCACCTTACTAGACCTGGATGGAGGAGGGTAGTCCTTGGACTTCCCACAGGGCAGGGAACCCTGATTGCTCTTTGGGCTGACGAGGGAGGGGGACTTGATTGGGGGAGGGGNAAATAAATAAATTAAAAAAAAATAAAATAAATGGCATCACTCTGCATTTTTAAAGGGGGAACAGGGCTAGCAGTGTGTGTGTGTGTGTGTGTGTGTGTGTGTGTGTGTGTGTACACACGCGCGCGAGTGCATGCTGCGTGGAGACAGGAGCTGGGGAGTTTCTACTTGAGCCTGAGGGGTCTGGGAGGGTCTTTGAGGAAATGAGCTGAGAGCTGGATAAAGATGAGCAAGCCATTCAAAGGGACGAGGGAAGTGTTTCAGGCAGTGGGAAACAAATGCAGAAGCCTGGCCTAAAAGAAGGAAGGAGCTTGGAGTTTGAGAGACAGAACCTGAAGGTTGCCTCCGAGGCTCAATAACTTTGTAGTCTTGTCAGTGGTTCTCTGGACCTTTTCTTTATGATTGCAAGATAGCTATGGTGATTTCAAATATTATGACTACATCCACAGCAGGAAGGATGGAGGAGTTGGTGACAGAAACATCACCCGTTCACCATGAAAGCAAACAAAAAGAATCTTCAGAAATACCCTATTAAAATTCTTTGTGATGATTATTAGCCCCACGTAGTACTTCACAAATAACCCCACCTATCCTGCCATCAGCAAAGGACCCTGAGGAAGCAGGGACCTTCCATGACCCACTATCGAGAAATAGGGGCTTGGGTTAAAAAAATATAAAAATTCTGCTGGTAAGACGAGGAAATTGAAGTTAAGTAGATCATAATAGTGACCGGTTTCATCGTGGTAGATGAGAAAATTAAGATTGCAATCAGAGAAAATGAAAGAAAAACATTATTGGCCTTCATAAATCTTCGTGAGTTGTTGAATTTTTTTCTATGAACAACTGAAAGTCATGAAGGTCATATATAAAATATATGACATGGTATAGTTTATAAGGATATGTTTATGTCTTTATAAATCAGTATATGAAGAACAAACTGAGGAAAGCAATCTCCAGTCTATAATCAAAAGATTGTGGTGGCTTGAGCCGGGCAACAACAGAAGAGAGAAAGATGGATGGGTAATTAAAAATATTTTGGGAGTTATGGCTGGAAGAACTTACAAGCATATCAAATAGGAGGAGAGAAGCAGGAAAGAAATAAAAACACATGGCCTGAACATTGTATCTCCATCAGTTTACAATCACTGAAAACTAGAGAGAGGGAAAATAAGGGCCATGCTGGGGAAAGGCTGAGCCACAGTCGGTCACAACCGTGAATGCTGTAGCATGCTGCCCAGCTCTCTCTCCAAGATCAAGGTCATAGTCCTCTCAGCTGCCCTGATGGCTACTCGTGGCTCATAGAATTTCTAGGAATCGCTGTTGGTCCAGGGAAACTGCCCGGTTCAAAGTTTATCCCTTCTCCATGAAAGTGACCGCATCCAATTGTCGAAGCAGGGGCAAGATGGCCTAGATCACTTGCCTCGCTTAGGAAAGACTTCAAAGGGACACTCAGTATCAGAGATCTACGTGGGCTTGGTGACATCTTGGCTGTGACTGCGCGGTCACTCATCTCCTCTCTTCCCAAACTTGGATCTTTCGCTTTCCAGCAAGCGCTGTTCTCGACATTGCTCCCCAGTGACCTCTGTGCCCACCTGATCCAAAACATTTGGAGTGACCGAGAAAACGGAATGTAAAGTCATCCCCGTTGCTGACCGGCAAGAAAGGTCTAATTCACGGATGGTCGGTACAGTACTGATGCCATGGCATTTAATCGCTGTGTAACAGTTAAACTTTTCACAGTAATGAACCGTGATGGGATGTTGGCAGTCAATGAAGTCTGACCACCTGTGCGCACAGGTGTCTTATCGCAGGCCTTCCAGAAAGAGTCAGCATGAGGACAATGGAATCCGGGGCTTTCTGCTGAGTCCTACCAATGAATCAATGAGAAAGACGGAGAGAAACCGAGGGTGATTAATCACTAGTTCAGAATGAATTATGAAGACAAAAAGGTCTGGTTGATTACATGGAAACACGTTGCCGTGCTGTGGCCAAAGACAGACAAAGCTACGCGTCTGTTTGGGACTTAATCCCAAAGAGACGAGCTACAGCGGGGTTGCCTTTTCAAGTCCACCAAGTCTGCTGAACCAAGACCAGACTTCTGGCTGGGCAGAGTCCTCGCTTGGAATGAAGGCTGGCATCCAAGCTGTTGCATTTTAAAACTCTGAAGCCCCAGTATTCTGCTCCTCTGTGTTGAAGGCTAAGACTCCTCCTTTTCGAGCAATTAGAGGTGCCTCTCCTAGAAGAGACTGCGCGCCCTTGCCGGGACCACTGCAGCGCCTCTCCTCTAATGCCAACAATCAAGTCCAAATATAACCCAGACAGAGACAGCTGAGCTGACGAAGGCGGAGCTCCGTCCCCCAGAGCACTTCAGGACACCGGGAGCATGTACCAGTCAGAAACGTGAGCCGACTTTGGGGTTGGATTTGTTATATGTGTGAAGTTCAAGGCATCCTGTTTTATTTGATTCTCTTTTTTTAAATTATCACATTTATGTTTTCTCTGGCAGCCCTAGTGGCAGAGTGACAAGACCCTATGATAAAGGAACCTTGTATTAGTTACTTTTCCTTGTTCTTGTGACCAAATACATGGCAGAAACGGCTTGAGAGAGGATTTATTGGGGCTCACAACTTAGGGGAAATCGTGAGCCGTTGAGGGAGAAACATGGCCGTGAGATGAACTCCCATCTGTGGTGGTCATGTGGGGTGGCCTGCTCGCATCTCAGAGGAGCAGAAAGCTGGTTTGGGCAGAACTGAGTCAAAGCTGTAAACTTCCACCTTGACCTCTGCAGACTTACATCCACCCGGAGGTCCCATTACAAAGGTTCTACAACCTCCCAAAACAGCACCACCCACTAGGAACCAAATATTCAAACTCCTGAGATCATGGGAGAAGTTTCGTGTTCAAACCAAAACAAACCTCAGTGTTCCCAAAGATGGTTCTAAAAAAGCAGGTCTCAGCTAGGCTTTTGGCAACAACTGGAAAGTTCCGTAAGTGGTGCTGAGTCTTCCAGAGTGTACAAGCTGGTGTAGCTGTCCAGTCGAAGCAACACGCAAGGGCTCATGGGTTTCAAACAGCGGCTCCCACTGTGGAGCAGAGCATAGCGCGCAGAAGGGTGTGCTGGGCTGAGAACGAACGTGGATTGGTTGTATCTTGTCTTAGAAAACGTTATATGTCTGTGGGTACACTAGCGGCTCTTCGTTTTGTAGCTGTCCTCTAAAATGTTTGAAAGCCACTGATAGGGCACTGGCTGACGTCGCCGTGGAGACCGTATCGGATCCGCAGTAAAGATGAGTTTGTTGTAGGTAAGGATAAGTTCGACCTTGCCCCGTTAAGTCACCGTTCCATACCAGCTCACTTTTTCACGGGCTGTGGTCCTTGCAGATAGGCGGCAATGCTTCGTTTATTATCACACTTCCCAGCTTGGTTTCAATCTCCTATAATCTCTTTTGGAAAGCGCATACTGGGCTCTAACACTGTTGCCTCCAGTAAATATAAGTGATAATGTGAAGTGAAAAGGAAATGAAATCTATCCTGTATAATTGATGGCCTGTAGTGGATTTACGAATTGCAGTTTTGAAAGAGGAAGGCAAATGTCTGGGTTTTAGGAACTCAAGGAGCAAAGAACTGGCCCTACAATTTCAGAGCTTAGCCCAGCCATTCAGGAGAAGGTATAGCTTGAAAATCCACACATTAAGGGTTCCCTGGAGGTCAGATTTCTGAGTCTAATAACAAAACTATATTGAACTAAAAATCAGCAGGGGTCAGCCATAGGGCAAAAATGAAATCCTGACGGAAAATAGCTTTCTATCCTTAACAGTTTTATCTGGACCTCAGTTTACAGGACTGCTTCTCACTATCACCGTAAAAACCACCCGCATCATTTTATTTTAAAGGGAAGCAGCTATTGAAGCCGTATGTCAGTGCCAGCTCCACAGCTCAACTGCAGACAGCAGCCTCGGGGCCCATTGTTTTAAAGCAGAGGGGCTGGAGGGATGGCTCCAGACTTGAGAGCACTGGGTGCTCTTCCAGAGAACCCACATAATGGTTCACATCTGAAGTTCCAGTTCCAAGAAATCCGCTACCCTATTCTGGCCTCCGCAGGCACCAGGCACACAAGCCAAGCACAGTCATATATGCAGGCAAAACACCAAAACATACAAAATAATGTTTTTGATCCTACTGCAATCTTAAAACTTAGGAGACTGAGGCAGAACTGCCACAAATTCAAGGCCAGCCTGGAGTACATAGTGAGTGCCAGGCCAGCATGAGCTATACGTGAAATCCTGTATCAAAACAAAACAAAATACATTCTGCCTTCCAAATACACCAACTCTCTGACTGGCTTCGTCGACCACATTAGTGTGGCTGTACGGTGACATCTCTTCACACCTCTTAACCTTCCCCCTCGTCATGTAGGTTGAACTGTGACAAGCTACGGCCACTGTGAGGTTTGTGCTTACTAATGTCAGCTTGCAGTGTGAGATCTTAACACCGATCGCTCTTTCTTTTCACTTGTAGCTTTGTCTTCAAAGGGTACTCCCATGTTGGTAGCTGACAGCTCCCTTCCAGCTGAGACCAAGGAGTAAAACATAGCCCAGTCTGCTTGACTGTCTTCTAGACAACCCAGAAAACTGGAGGAACCCTCCACAGAGAAGGGCAGTAGTCTGAATGAGAATATCCACCCTCCCCCACCCTCAGCAGCTCAAATAGTTGAACACTTGGTCATCAGTTGATGGTACTGTTTTGGGAAATTTAGGAGGCGTGTGCTGTGGGGCAATGGTCTTGTTCCCTGTAAAGGTTTGTCAGTGGTACTGGTTTAACAAAATGCTGATTGGCCAGGTCAGAAGTATAAGCAGGGCGATGAGAACAGGAGAATTCTGGGAAGAGGAAAGGATCAGTCTGCAGTCGTCACCTAGACACAGAGGAAGCAAGATGAGGATGCCTCACTGATAAAAGGTACCAAGCCACGTGTCTAACACAGACCAGAATTATGGGTTAATGTAGGATGTAAGAATTTGTTAATAGGAAGCCTGAGCTAATAGGTCCACCAGTTTATAATATGTAGACCTTTGTGTGTTTCTTTGGGACTGAATAGCCGCGCGACCAGGTGGGACAGAAACCTCTGGCAACAGGCATGTCCTTGCTGGAGGAAAAATGCCACTAGAGTGGGCTTTGTGTGTTTATAGTCTCATCTCTTGTCCAGTTTGTGTTCTCTGCTTTGTGCCTACAATTCAAGATGTGAGCTCTCAGCTACCTGCTCCAGCTGCCAGGCCTGCCACTTGCTGTCACGCTTTCTAGCCTATGAGCTCTTAGGCCTCTGAAAATGTGATCCCAAAAAACCCTTCCTTCTAGAAGCTGCCCTCGTGATGGTGGTTTTCACAGCAACAGAAAGCAGCCAATCCAAGAAGTCGGCTTGGCTCTCGCTTTGTTTTGCTTTGTATTTTAGCAGGAGGGTATAGGGGACTTGTTTCTGCCTTTTCCAGGAGCACACCCTTTCCCAGATGACTGGGCAAATGCAGAAAACAAATTCTTACTCTGGAGAATGCAACCTCTTTGCTTCTATCTGTCCACTAACTCTAAAGAGAAAGAACTTTGCATCAATAAGCACTTGTCCCAGAAAGGCACAGTCACTACAATACACTGAAAACCCAAAGTTGGTGGAAAATGTCCCAGGGCCAACGAGGGGGATGTAAAAGGAACGGCTTTTTTCAAAGATCCCAGCTCATACAGGGGAGAAGATAAGAACCTTTTAGTCTTTGTCTGGTAATAAGCTTAAATAAAATCAAAGCTATTATTGTATGAAAGGTAAAACGGAAGCTCCTGGAGGAATGAGCACAGGATGAGTTCAAGGCCCCAATGAGCCCACTGTAAAGCAGCCAACAATAAAAACTGAATTGATTACCTGAAAAAAACTTTTAAAAAAAAAAAAGGCATAACGGAGCCTTTTTCTGACACAGAACTGTTTGGTGGTCTCCCTCAGAAGAGGCCTGTGGTGGGATTGTCTTGCTTTGAATCGCATCCCCCCTCACATCCAGTTGATAAAACGTCTTCTTTTATTGGAGCCATTTGATGTTGAAAGGACTCTTCAAAACGTGTGTGAACAGCTTTCGGGGACTCTGGGAAGAATCATCTAAATTTGGTCTTAATGACAGGGAATTTTCATTCTCTGTAAACAAACCCCTGTGCCAAATACCAAGCGAGAAGAATGTACATCATACGTCCCTGGAGCCGGGGGCAGGATTGAGGACTGGTGTTCTTCATCCCCTGCCGCTTAGACATCCAAATCAGTTCCTACTGGGCAAAAGATACCATTGCTGTAACAGAGAGACCTCCTCTGCTGCCCATCATAACACGAACACGCAGGAATATCCTCACACCTTACCTTTCATAAGCAAAAAAAATAATCCTACAATTAAGTCCTTACCCTGTGCTCTGCCTATGCTGGTGAGGGTCTTGAGCACTCTGGCAAGAAGTAAGCCTGACTTCTGCCCTCGGCTCCACTTCCCTCTTTAAAAAAATCTCCACAACAATGGCATTGGGAATCACTTTCCCGCTACATTCTTATAGCAGAACAGTAGTGTTTGATTTTCCCTTAGGTCCCCAGTCTATCTAGTCTCGGAGTCTTGGCCACCCGAGCAGTGTCAGGGGCAGGTTCCATCTCATGGGGTAGACCTTGAATCCAATCAGAGAGTAGTTGGTTGCTCCTACATGCTTTGTACCATTATTGTACCAGTGTATCTCTCAGGCAGGCCGTCATTGTAGAGAGGAGCCTTTATGGCTGGGTTGTTGCTCACCTTTCTCCTTTGGTAGTGTGCAGGTACCTTCCCATGCCTTGAACACTAGTCATGGGGGATGAAGCTCTACGTGGGCATCAGGTTGTCTTCTCTGTGCTCTAAGAGTTGTGTTGGTGTTGTCTTCAGCGTTAGGGCCTTGTTATCAGTTTGTGGGAAGTAACTTAACAATCTTAGCAATGGTATTGGGGTGTTTGCAGGCTGCCACAGCGTTCCTTCGGCCAATAACTCCATTAGATGTAACCCATTCTCAGAACTGGAGGCTTCATTTGATGACAAGAGGGGTCCAACTGGGGTTCCATTTTCTCCATTACCATATTCATAGATCAGTATCTTGTTCAGCCATCACCAGAGAAGCGTCTTCCTGCAGCAGATGGGAGTAACACAGAGACCCACAGCCGGAAAGTGTGCAGAGAGTGAGAGACCTTGAACATTCCATCCTGGATGGAAGGTTTCTATCAAGTTCCTCCCCCTTGGGGCTCAGGGAACCCTACAGAAGAGGAGGGAGAAAGGTTGTAAGAGCCAGAAGGATGCAGGATACCAAGAAAACAAGGCCTTCTAAACACAGCAGGACCAACACACACAGGAACTCAGAGATTGTGGCAGAATGGACAGGGCCTGGATGGGTCTGGGCCGAATGAGGTCCTAGCACTGAACCCCATTCCTAAACCAGAAACTATCTTCAACCGATTACCGCTCACAAAGGAAAAATTGATCTTCTCCAACAGAGTCTCTCAAGGAATACAAACCTCACTTAAGAGCAGGTCCCATCCCCAGCAGTAAATGGTCAAACAAAATTAACAGAGTGGCATTTTGGGGTTTTTTTTGTCTCATATGCTTTGTTGGGGCCTTCTTTTCCCCTTACAGGTCGTGTGTGTGTGTGTGTGTGTGTGTGTGTGTGTGTGTGTGTGTATGTGTGTGTTTTATGTCTTTAGTAGGATTTCTGTGTGTGCACATGTGTGTGTCTCTGCACACACATGTATTTCTTGTGCTTTCTTTGGCTCTTTTTGTTTTGTCCTATTATAGTTTGGTTTTATTTTAGCTTATTGTTTAGTTATTTTAGTTATTATTTTTTAGGTGCCTGTTTGTGTTCTAATGAGAGAGTGAAATAAAGGGTGTGAATTTAGGTAGGTGGGGAGGTAGAGAGGATCTGGGAAGAGTTGGAGGAGGAAAAACTATAATTAGAATATAATACATGAAAGAAAATCTATTTTTAATTTAAAAAGTCTTTTTTAAAAACTTCCCAGCAAACAAGCCTTAGACTCTAGAAAAAGTAATGAGCCACTGTGTCAAAGGAAACCAACTCAGAGGTGAAGTTCTCGATTTTTCCTCCATTTGGCAAAGGTCTGAAAAAGACCAACCAACCATTTTTTCAGGGACAGTCCTTGTTCTTAATTGACTACAATCTGGTCCTGCAAAATTTCAGACAACAACTCTAAAGACCTCTGCCTCTTTGCCTGTCTCGTTAGTGTGGTTTTGTTTTTTGCTAATTTTAAGGAAAATAAATTTCTGATACATAGCACCTGCCCCTGGGAGCTGACAGCCGGTAAAGTGTAGTTCATATCTAAGTTCTACGGTAACTTCAGCTGACACTTGGTTCTGCTACTCTGGAGTTACATTAGTTCTTGCCGATTATAACACCTGAACAACCAGGTGTGCTGGACACTGACTATATGCCCCTTACTGTTTTGTAAAATTCACTTTATTGAAATAGAATTCCACTTACTACACTTGTGGTACTCAAGTTGTGTGATGACATAAGATGGGAGCCGTGTGTGTTCAGTCTGTAGGTGACCAGTTGAAGCCAGCACACACTCACATATCCAACACCACCTCTGTACCCTTTGAGCACTGTTTCTCAAATATGTAGTAAATGGTCTTGCCTACCAACCTTCAGTTCCTCATGTGTTCTCTATGGTGATAAGAAATGGCATCAACATTCCTCCAAAGACCAAAATCAGAAACCAAAGACTCATCCTAAATTATTCCCTTCCCTTTGACATACTTGTCCACGTCCACAGACCCAAACGCATCAATGTTCTCCACAACTAATTC
The DNA here is from genome assembly GCF_014885135.2 of Alexandromys fortis. Classification (NCBI taxonomy): domain Eukaryota; kingdom Metazoa; phylum Chordata; class Mammalia; order Rodentia; family Cricetidae; genus Alexandromys; species Alexandromys fortis. The sequence goes on from NW_026067963.1 coordinate 1,057,384, forward strand.
AACAGCAGACAGGCTTCTCCTCTCCAGAAATGTTCGCTTTAAAGATTCTTTACATCCCTCTGAGATGTATGTAAATCTTTATTTCTCAACCTAGGAACCCTCTTTTTGAGATTCAAATACAAAGAAGAAAATGTACCTAATCTGCCAAGCTCTGTCAGAGAGTAAGACCCTAACTTTAACTACTTTCTTCTCACATGAGAAAACCAAGTATTAAGAAGATTAGAGAAATTTGCTTTTCTTTTGAGTAACGCCAATTAGCGAATACAAATTCTTTCCATTTTCCCTCTCACCTTGGTTGTTAGAAGCCCTCCCAACTTGAGATTGCTCAGTAGTTAGAGCACTTGCTGCTCGTACAAAGAAAGATCATATTCCTCCCCTATGATGAAGTGACCATGCTTCTGTTCCCAGAGACAATCTTGGTTCACATCTGTTGTCACGTCGTTTTTAATAGCTTCCTTCCACACAAGAAAACATCATAGTGTTGAATGGTTGTACCAGCGCGATGTAAAATTAGCGTCTGCCTCCAATCTGGAACAGCACCAGCCACTCAAAGAATGACTCATACAAGTCTATTGTGATGAGTAAACAATGAGTTTACTAGGGCTTGCTTACAGTTGTGGACAACAGACAATTGCAGTTGCTTGAGTCTCTACCCTCCCACCACACCCCTACCTACCAAGTTCTCATCTGATATGGTTCTAAGTGAGCAGCAAGTAACTAGGCTCAGGGCACTATGAAGTACCATAGCACCAGAGACAACTATAGGCTCCGAAAACATAAGGCACAAGTAAAGACAGATTCTGAGCATGTTAAGGTGTGTTCTGACCTTATCATCAGGGATTTTTTAGGTTATGACAAGCACCATCCAGCCATGGAAAGGGTGGATTGTTGCTGCTGTAGTCTGGTATACAGAACAGCCAAATGAGGCTTGCTGCAAGATGGAGTTATGTCAGCCAGGGTTCAGAAGGCTAGTTTACTGCATACCTCATCTAGAAAAGAATTGTAGCATCTCCGGGCCAGACTCCAGCCTCCTCCAAATCACCCTTCTTCACATACTGTCCTTGAGCCACAAGCAACTGTTTTGACAGTGAACTTGAACCCTAGCTATACACTGAAACCAGCTGAAAAGTTTGATAACAGCAGCTATTGTGAGGCTCAACACCTAAATCTGATTCTCGGTAGGAGGGGGTGCTTCGTTTCCCAGGTGAGTCTAAATCAAAATCCATACAACAACCATTGGAAGATGGTTGCTAGGTCAACAACACCATGTGGTTTCTACTGCTCTCAAAATTTTGATGGATCTTTTTCTTTAATGTCTCCTCCCAAAGATGTCCTCACTAGCCTTTTCCTGGATGTGCCCCTATCCCAGAATTAACATCAAATTATGACTATTTACTTACATATCCATCAGTAACTGACCTTAATGATTCTGTAGTTAATCTGTCTCCCTCCTCCGCCAACACCCCAATTCATCGTCTTGTCTCACCCACGTTTTCCTGACCCCTCCAAATTGTTCCCAAACATCTTTTATATGATTTATTTTTTTTTTATTTTTATATGCATGAGTGTTTTTTGCCTATATGTGTGGAAGTAGACTGCATGCCTGTCTGGTGTCCCCAGAGGCCAGAAGTGGGCACTGAATCCTTTAGAACCTAGTTACAGATGGTTGTAACTAGGAACCAATGCTAGGAACCAATCCCGGGTCCTCTGCAAGAGTAGCCAGTGCTCTTAACTGCTGAGCTGCCTCTCCAGCTCTCTTACTTCAGTTCTCTTTAATTTAAAAAAAAAAAAAAACTAAGTGCTTTCATTTCACTGTTTCATAACTCATCACCTTCTATAGAATAATATCCAAGAACCTTCCAAAGTGAACCCAAAGAGAATCTCTGGATTCTTCCATCACTTCTAACAGCACCTCTGAACCCACAGGGTCAGTCTATCCAGACAATACCACCTCGCTTGTGCCTAACATGCCCTCTTACTTTCCATTAGGAAAATGTCATGTTTTAGCAAATGTTGTTAAAGTGTTACGTCTGTAAGTTTGCTCTCCTGTGGGGGGGGGGAGGTGGGAATCACCCTCTCCCCTTTCTAGCACACTCCCACTTTTATGAATCACTTATCACAAATTGGTCTGTGTTATCTAAGTGACACTGGACAGTGGGCATGCCTGGGGCAAAGACCTAGTGACACCAGTATATGTAACCTCAGGAAGTGGCTGCTGAATTTGAGAGCACGGTTATAAATCCCAAACCAGTAAATTAAAGATAAGCATCTTTAATCATTTCTGGGCCCTCCTCCACTGGGGAAGGGAGCAGTGGAAACAGCTTGGATCTCCAAATCCTAATGGAACAAGAACTATCAAACCAAGGGAAACTTGGCAGGCTGGACCCAATGGACATTTATTGGTTTAAAAAATAAATAAATAAATAAAGTTCTTTCCAAACTAAAATATTTCCAAACAGGATATCTATTAAGCCAATACCTTCTAGCTTTTACATTTTGATTCTGTGTTTAAATCATGCAGACTGAAAAAATCATTTATTGATAAAAACGGCAAAAGCTAGTGAGTGGCTTCTTATAAGATCTTAGGAGAATTCAAAGCAGGCTTCTCATCGCTAAGGATCACAGTAGCCGCAAAGTCCCTGCTTCCTGCCTAGGGAAAAGGAGAGTTTAGAAGGCTGTTGATGGCCCGGAAGAGCTGTTATCAGTCCAGGAAATCTACTAGATCCCTAATTATGGGATCGAAGTGGTCATTTAGATAGAAATGATGTCCAATGACAGACTATTTCAGACACATCAAGATTTGTCAAATATCAGTGCAACATCTACTTTTTCATCTAGGATAAATGCAGTCTAGAATTTTATTTTTTTTTTCTGAAACACACACTATTGGGTGATGTTTTGCTCTTTTGCTTTTTTTAAGGATCCCATCCCTCTGTTCCCAAATAAATCACAAACAGACTTATTCTTAATTATGAACTTAGTTATGCCCAGCCATAGCTTGGCTTGTTTCTCTCCAGCTTTTCTTGACTTAAATTATCCTGACTACCTTTTGCCTCTGGGTTTTTATCTTTTTCTATTTCTATATACCTTTCTTTACTTCTTTCTCCGTGACTTGCTGTGTAGCTGGGTGGCTGGTCCCTGTTGTGCTCTTCCGCTTATTCTCTTGCTGCTCTTTCTTCTCTTTATCCTCTCTGCCTGCCCCCCCCCCCATCCTTGCTCCTGCCTCGCTATTGGCCATTCAGTTCTTTATCAGGACCATCAGGTGTTTTAGACAGGCAAAGAATCACAGCTTCACAGAGTTAAACAAATGCAGCATAAACAAAAGTCACACACCTTAAAATACTGTTCCCCCAACAACACGCTGCTGATCAAATTTTCTCACCTGCAAAAATTCACGTTCTTCTTTGTGATGAAAATTGGTTAACAGCTTCTCAGGTCGTTGCTCTTATACAGCAGACCAGATGGATCTGGGCACCTGCTCCCAGGGCAGTATTGATAAGATGAAATCCCGTGACTTACAAGCTACACCACCAAGTATTTTTAGAGAACCACATGCTTATTTTACTGTATCTTAGGAAATATGCGGGTAGTGTAACCTCACAAGGGTGGTGCCTTAAAAGGAGACAAGGCTCGTGACTGCAGTTAGCCACGGAACTCACACTCGGTGAGAAACAAGGCCCCGACACAGGCAGAAGACAAGGCTCATGACTGCAGTTAGCCACGGAACTCACACTCGGTGAGAAACGAGGCCCCAACACAGGCAGGAGACAAGGCTCGTGACTGCAGTTAGCCACGGAACTCACACTCGGTGAGAAACGAGGCCCCGACACAGGCGTGAATCCATCACATCTTCAGCAACTGAACTTCTTCCCTGTTTGGAAGCAGTACTGCTAATGATGGTCTCTAGTATTAATCCTCATAGCATACGCTATATTTCCGACCTCTTCTTCAGTGTGCACAGCATTCATTCCATCAGATGAATCAAGTGCCCATCCTCAGCCTTTCTGATCATGTGCACATGTGACTGAGACCATCCGCTCGGAGTAGCACAAAAGTTAACAACATTTTTTTTTTACTTTTTTTATTGTTTTATTGAGCTATATATTTTCCCACTCCCCTTCCTTCCTCCCTTCTCCCCTTTGTTTTTTTATTTTAATTCCTCACCTCAGAGAACTTATTTTTACATACGCATTTTGTAAATGAGCAAAATTCTGCTGTTCTTCTTTGTGTTTTAATGACAACATGATAATTAACTATTCATTTTATTAATTAACCTAGTTATCTTTTCTATCTTGTGTCAACTTGACAGCTAACCAGGACAGTGACCACTTAGCAAAACAACAATAGTAGGCTCACTCTAGCACCTGTGACATCCTCAGTCACGGGCTTTTGACTGGGTCCAAAGTATCAGGTGTAAAATCCCTCCTTGGATCAGGCTTCACAAATAAGAAAGCATGTGGCTGCTCCCCTACCTGTCTTACCTCTACTACACCAGTAGCACACCTTGCCAAGCAAGTCAGTATTGTAGCACGCAAGGTCTGGTGGCTAGATGAGACCGTTGGTGGCTTCTCTTTCCCTGCAACCTTCCCAGCACTTCCCAGCACTATCTCTGTAAGATAGTCTCCAAGGACAGAGTGTCCTGGAAAGTTGGGGTTGATTTCGGAATGACCTGCTCCCAATGCGAGCGATGTCTCCAGCTGTAGGCTCTTCCCATCTTGCTATGATGAGCAACCAGGAGCAATGGCAATGACCTGTGTTGCTTGGGGGAGCCTTTGAGGCTCCCCCTAACAACTCAAAAAAGGTATCTCTTGCTGGCACTTAGATTTTCATTCAGTAACCCGTGCTTTCTCTACAGACACACTGGAGCTACAGACACATTGGAGCCACATCCTGGCACGCATACTTTTACAAACTCTATTTTCCATTCCTGGGGGAACCATGTCTCACGAGTTGGGAATTAGTGTCTGCCTTAAATTGCCGTTATGAAAAGTCGAAGTGGCTCTCAGCAACTGAGACATTATTCATTACTCCTTGCATGGGCATGTTATAATTACTTCAGACCGTTTAAATTTTCTCAATGATTAGAAAATGCAGTTAGAAACCATAGTTAGCGTGCTACAATAAAGACAAATTGCGGAGAAATACAATTAAACGAAGTTATTTTCATTCTTATTTTAATAACAAGAATGAGGTGGAGGAAACATAGCAAGCTTGTGGTTTATAATACAGAGGTAGTAATGTGATTTTTATAATTAAAAAGTTGGCATGGAGCAGTGCAGGCTATCCTGATTAGCATCCCTAACCTTGAAAACACGAGGAGGAATATCATACGATGCTAATTTCCAAGATTAAAAAGCTTCAACTATATCTTGACAGATATCACATCCACAATGTGTATTACCAAATGTAAGGTTTGAAAAGAAGAAATTATAAAATAAGATCACAAGCCAGGAAATGTAGGAAAGAAACACTGTAGGGAGTACAGGGAAAATTCAATGTTCTTCTCAGCATTTAGTTTTTAAGTCACAGAGCAATCATAGAATTTCCAAAGTATGCAAAACTCTTTGCATAAAACAATCAGGAAGCTGCTATCATGGTGAACAAACACAGAGCGGCAAGGGCGGCTAGTTGAGCTTCAAAGCGCAGCCCCTCTCCATCTTGTCTGTCTGTCTGTTTCATTTTCTAAAGTTCTCATCATGTATCCCAGGACGACCTCAAACTCCCATTCCTCTTCTACGCACTCCAAAGGACTGAGACTGTTCATGTGCATGGCCTTGCCCGGTTTTCCCACTTCTATCACAGTCATGGAAACCCCTGTTTTAATTGGCTCATGGTACCCAGAACAGAGACACTATACCCTAGCCATGTGTATCAAGAGGACTTAAATTTTAAATAGCGACACATAAAGAAAGACATTAAATGAAACTCCCTAGAGATATGTTTAACGAAAGGAAGCACACCCTTCCAGCTTCCCCCTGATTTCCACTGCTGGAGGGCAGGTAGGACGGCTTAGACAGAAGCAGCATCATAGCAGAGATGATCTTACAGAGGGAGGCCTCGTGCATAGCAGAGAAACAAAATAGAAGTCTGGGTGCCTTAAACAATGGTGCCCCAGCCCTCATCGCTTTCCTTTAGACACTAACGTAAAAAAGAAGTAAAATCCTTCCCAGTGTGAGCCATTGTAACTTCTTGTTTACTGTTAGACTCAGCCAAACTTAAGCCCAAAGCCCACGTGTCTACACTGTCAACCGCACAACTTCACTTTGCTCCAGTTTCTCTGTTTCAGATCTGTATTTCTTAGGATTTAATATGATTTCCCCTTCCATGCATCTCCCCTTGTGACCTAGCCTCTCTGGGTCTGCGGACTGTAGCATGGTTATTCTTTACTTTGAATCCTTTACTTTATAGCTACTATCCACTTATGAGTGAGTACATACCATCTTCATCTTCCTGAATCTGGATTGCCTCAACTCAGCATGATTTTTTTTCTAGCTCCATCCATTCATCTTTAAATTCCCTGATGTTACTGTTTTTAACAGCTGATGCTCCATTGTGTAAATGTACCACATTTGCTTTATCCATTCTTCGGTTTTTGATCTTAGCCATTTTGACAGATGCCAGATGGAATCTCAGAGTCATTTTGATTTGCATTTGTCTGGTGGCTAAGAACATTGACCATTTCTTTAAGTGTTTCTCTGGGGAAGGCACGCCTTTCATCTGGGCCACGTCTTCTGCTGGGAGCCTGGGTAAGGACAATGGAAGAAGGGAGGGTGTGTTTATTCTTGGCCTGCTTGCCCTTGCATTGTCAGTACATCCATTCCTTCGCAGACACTGGAACCTACTTCTTCGAGATTCTAGCGGATACAGAAGACCGGCTGAGACACTCAGCCCTGTGGAACTGAGCAACTACTAGATTCTTGAATTTTCCATTCGTAGCTAGCTAGCCATTATTAGACAGTAGCCTGTAAGTCATTCCAAGAGAGAAAGAGAGACAGAGAGAGATTCATTCTATAAGTTCTGTGACTCTAGAAAAGCCTGACTATTACAGTTTCTACTTCCGCGTATCCTTTTCTCTAACTTAACATCTCCCAGATTGTTACACTGTCTCCACTCCTTTTCTTACAGGGCTGCAGTTCTTGCCTCCTAGATAGTGCTACTCTCTGCATCTTCAAGCTAGCCGACCTACCATAAGGCTCAGTGGACTCAGCAATAGGCTCAGTGGACTCAGCAATAATCATCAAGAAAGGAGGCAGCACATTCAAAATAATAAGATTCGGGTTACCAACCAGTGTCCCGAAGGCCCGTGTCCCCTGCTATTGTTGCTCCCCCCGCCTTCTCACTCATCACCTAAAAGACAATGAAGGCATCCAACCTCAAGTTCCGGGTGGGTCAGCTCAGTGTGAGGATGTGAACAGATGCGGAGAGCTGCAGCCCACTGACCAGGAAGATAGAAATGAAGGGTTCTCCTAATAGGCAGAACACACAGTCACCTACTTTGTTTGAATGAGAAGAAGCCTAACCCCAGAATGGCCACAGGCATGTAGCAGCCTGGTAAGGAGTGTAGACTAACGAAGGTCAGAGGTCAGTCAGGGAGTCATGGAAGTTTGAAGGAGATCTTTGAGTGTCGGCTGAGTGAAGCATCAGCCATTCCCTAGAGGTTAGCGATAAAGCCTGGTGTCCAGCCCTCTAGTTCTCCCTTGGTTTCTTGGTTTTCTGGTAACTGGCACCAATCCTGCAGCTATCTAAGCACCATCAGCAAAAACAAACAAACAAACAAAACCTTAGCACTCTGAAGATCCCAGGAGTTAGGTGATTTGTGTGGCAGGAACCAAAACAGAAAGCAAGTGTGTATTTCTTATGATGTCACATCGCAGATACATCTTTTCGTACCCACAGTGTCTCACCACCCCTCTCAGCGTGTCATGTAGGGATGTAACATATACACCATACACACCGTCGTCTCCTCAGCACACGCCATCATCTCAGACTAAGGGACACTCAGCTGCAGAGGTTGAGTGCAACAGGCAAACACTCACAGCATTCTCTGGCCTAGTATGTGTTGTGCCACTCAGAAACGTTAAAACCTCCCCATGTGATGCAATAGGTTTTAAGGTACAGGGGATGGCTTACCTAAAGACAAAACCTGGGAGAGAATGGAGCATTATTCTTCAAGATCTATATCTATGCCTTAAAGCAATGGCCAGCAGACACTGTTGTGTCTCAATAATCAGAACACATAAGTTAGGAATGAAGCAACATGATAAATAGTTCCTATCTGTAGACGCTCCTCCTAGGTTACATTTGGCTAGGTTAAATTACCCTCTAGACCACAAAAAAATATCTCTAGCAAACAGAGGACTCTGTGGAGGGGGAGGCATGGAAGGCGGGGAGGGTAGGAGAGAAGGGATGTGACCACTATCGATTACATTAGGACAAATCACAATAGAAAGGAATTGCAGTTTATCATTCTAACCTTTCTAAATTTCCCCAGACATTGTGACCCTGGGAATTCTGAATGAGGGTCTAAATGAAGTGATTTCAATGTGGGAAGCAAGAAAATCCATTCACGACACCAGTACCTTGCTGGCTGCCCTCTCTTCCCCCTTCAATGTTACCATCCCCTTCTTAGCAGCACTGGCTGAAGACAACTTAGTGGCCTCCTTTGAAGGGAAATAGCCTTGGCCCAGTTGGGAGTTGCTTTTTCTAGGAAGCCACACCCACACCAGTATCTTAACCAATCACTGAGTTCAGTGGGCTTCAAGATGGGCTCCACTGTAGGCACAATTTGCACATCCTTACCAACCTGGTTTCCCTGCCCTTTTCCTTTCTCCAGACCCCTTCTCATGAGAAAGCCTTCCCCTCTCAATAAATCATTTTATTTGCCCAGACCCAATCTGGAGCTCTGCTTTTGGGAAACTCAATCTAAACACTAACAGACTGAACTGATTCTGCAAAAGACAGCGTTTGCTTGCTATTTTTTCACAGTGTGCATTGTGTTTATTCCTGAGTAATAAAAATAGAAGACATCAAATATTTAATAAAACAGCATATTTTCTATAGTGAGTATGAGAGGAAGTGCATCCATAATTTATTTTTCGGAGCGACTTATTCAGTGCATGACCTTCAAAGACATTAGTGTGGTCTGCTTTTTCAGTAATTAAATGACCAGTGTAACACGAACACTCACACTCACAGCTAAAATAGCCTCGCTAGGAAACCTGCCAACCTCACACAGCTGCTCGGACCATCGGAGGCTGGCCCTGCCAACAGCTCCATCGTAGGAAGGTTGCAGACCAATGCCCTGTCACTCTGCCCATAAAATAAGTATTCAGCCAAACAGGTTCATCTGTCCCTGAAGACCTCGGAGGGAGGAAAATTTTAATCTTCCTAAAATAAAATTGAGGCCTTTGACACTGAGAGACACCGCTTTTATTTCACCGGCATCGCAGGTGAACCGTATCTAATCTATTCTTAAATCTTTTAATCCAGTGTTTTAACACTACCTGAAGCTTCTTCCTGATGCCTAGCATAAATTCTGTGTACAGCAATCTTGTTGTGGCCTTAGACAACAGATAGCAAACTCCATTTCTTATCCTTAATCATTTAAATGTTCCTTTGGGTCCTCAGGCTCTGAGAAGCCAGCCTATCAGACTATTCGAAAGCGGAGAGAGTACATCACCAACACGCCCACTCTGTCTTCAAATTAGAAGTTCCAAACACCCTCAGTACGGCTCACCACTACTAATAGTATAGAGAGTAGACCTTAAAAACCAAATCACTAAAGGCTGGAGATTAGCTCAGCGGCAGACAGGTGCCTAGCATCTATGCAAGGCTTTGGATTTGACCCCCAGTACCACAACAAAATTAAGTGTAGTGATAATTTTGTTTGTGATCTAACAAATAAAGCTTGCCTGAAGATCAGAGAGCAGAGCTAGGCCACTAATTAGCCATAGAGGCCAGAAAGTGGTGGCACACACCTTTAATCCCAGAACTCAGGAGACAGAGACAGACAGATCTCTGTGAGTTTAAGGCCACCCTGGGCTACATGATACTGTATCTGTCTAAAAGAGAAACAGAGCTCACACAAAGGTGATCCCAGCACTTGGGATCCCACACCTTTAATCCCAGCAGTAGGGAGGTGGAGACAGGAGTGATATGACTGAGTGGGAAGAGGAATATAAGGTGGGAGGAGACAGGAGCTCAGATGCAGTCTGAGGTTTCATAGAAACAACAGTCAATCTGAGGATTCAGAGAGACAGGATCGCCCCCTTCAGTCTGAGCACTGGTAGACGTAAGAACTCTCTACTGGTTGGCTGCTCTGCTTCTCTGATCCTTCAACTTTCACCCCAATAGATGAAGCCAAGGTTTTATTATTAAGAACAATTAGAATTTGTGCTGCAATAAAGTAAAATCCTTATGCAGGCAAAATGTGGCATATGTATGCAAAAGGGGATTGCTCCACTCTGAGAAGGAAATTGTGACATATGCTACCACACAGACGAAACTTGAGGGCATTGTGGGAGGTGAAACACACCAGCCACAAAAGGCAGGCACTGCGTTTTCCGCACTGATGACACAGCAGAAAGAGAAAGGCATGGCTGCGGGTGTCGCCCAGTAAAAGAGGGTATGCCTGAGATACAGGGTTGGAGCTCCAGAATCGCTTCCTAGAGAAAACAAGCGAAACAGTAGTGCTAGCAGGCGAGAGAGGTTTCGTTTAATAGGTACAACAGTCAGATTTACGAGGTGAGAAGCTACTGAGATATGTGGTAATAATGGCTGAGTATCATTAGCTAAATGTAAGGAGGATAAATTTTGTGTTACGTGCATAATGGAAAAAGATATCTTGGGAGGGAAGTGAATAGGAAAGGGCAAAACAGGAGGCTGGAGGTTGTTCACTCGGGAAAGTTCTTGCTGCTCAAGCAAGAAGGCCTGAGTTCCAACCCCCAGGACCCACATAGAAAAGCTGGTCAAGGTTGCATGCTTCTGTAACCCCAGCATTGGGAAGGGAGTAAGGAACGGGTTAGCCCTAGAACTTGCTTCCAGTCAGTCTAGCCTACTTGGTGAGAGAGAGGCTACCTCAAAAACAAACAAACAAACAAAAAACAAACAAACAAAGTAGACAGCTCTTGAAGAATAACACCCAAGGTTGACCTCTGGCCTCCGCACACTCACAACCACATGTGCACGTAGCTCTCCGTGTGCAGAAGAAAAACTAATGAGCTAAATTAAACATTGCAACTAACACTCCACAGAAGTTACAACAGCAAATAACATTTCAAGTTTCTCTTTATAATTTCTTTTCTTTGAAAATATGATTTGGCGCAAATTCAGGTTTTCTCTAAGGATATTTTTATAGCATTGTGTTTGATATCAAATCTATAAGTTTCTAGGTGAAATCTTCCATTCCTTTGAATCTCACCTTCCCTACGTTGGACCAGGACATGTATGGGAGTCTGCTCAACCAGTGTCTGCTCTCCACTGCCAAACAAAAGAAAAGGAGAGGAGAGGAGAGAGAGAAAAGGGAAAAAGAGGTGAAGGAAGGAAAAGGAAAGAAAGAGAAGGAATGGGAACTAGACTGACAATATGTAAGGATCCATAAAGAAGTCAGAGGCTGGAGACTGAATGTCACTGACGTTCATGATCCGGTCACGGCCACTGTGGTTGTTGTTGCTGCTGCTACTGCTGTTGTGTTAATTTTAATAGAAGAAATAAAGGGACAACACAGAAAAAAATTCTCTCCCTCCCCACCAATAACTCAAACACAAAAGACGCAGCTGCTCAAACTAGTTTGAAAATGACCATAGAGGGTCCTGATGCAAATCCAAGTGGTCTTCCTTCTTGTACAAAGTACTCAGGTTACTTAGCTCCACAGCATGACATTTTGCTTTCATGGACAGTTACTGTGTTCTCCCGCAACCAAACTGTGATGGTGTGGATGCCTCACTCTGTGCCACCTGCTCCTATGTGTTTGAAGTTCCCCACATCAAACACCTGCGTGTCACCTCTGCCGTGAACAAGTGGTGGCTCTTCAGTCCCTCATCCCCTCCTTGGGCTGCTAGATTATCTTTGGGGGTTTTAATTTTTTGGCTTTAGAGGCTGTAAATGCCCACTTGGAGGCAGAAGAGATGGTTCAGCTGTTAAAGTGCTTGCCACCCACACAGAATGGCCTGAGTTCAATCCCCAATCCATGTGTTAAAAGTTAGGCTTGGCTGCACACTCTTTTAACCCTGGGAGCAGGGAGGCAGACACAGGTTAGATCCTGGGGGTTCAGTGGCTAGCCAGCTTATCCTAATTTGTGAGCCTCAGGTCCAAGCTGGGACTTCTGTCTCAAAAAACAAGGACAGCACCTGAGGAATAGTGCCTGAGGTTGATCTCTGGGCTTGATGGGCACGTGCACACACGTGCACACATACACATGCCCGCACACAGACACACAAGTTGTCCTTTTGTCTTCCTTTAAATATCTGTAAAAATGACAGAGTCTTGCGTTTCTTCATAGTCTTCATATCAGATAAGACCATAACTCCTAAATATATCTAAATGATATTCAGTTAAATTTTGGTTGCTTGACCTTGTCACCCCAGTCGTCCAGGTCATTCTGCTGGGAAGTGACTTATCATTATCTGTTGTAGATAGGCTAGTAACACTGCATGAGAATATCTACTCTGTAACACGAACAGGGCCTGCTTGTTGGGGCTTCTGTCCTGCCTGGTACCCCACAGCCAGCAAGCCCCAAAGAAAAATCACACAGAGATTTCTATAAGTTACAAAGCTGATTGGTCAATTAGCTCAGGCTACTTATTAGCTCTTGTAGCTTACATTAATCCATTGTTCTTATCTACGTGCTTCTTCGGTGGTCTGGGCAGGAATGGGAGGAATAAGCTTCCTCCTTCCCAGAATTCTCCTGTTCTCATTGCATCACCTCTACTTCCTGCCTGGCCAATCAGCATTTATTTAAAATATGATTGACAGAATACAGACAATTCTCACGCACCATACTCTAGAGTCAATCTGTGGCTATGTCAATCACTACTTGTGCCACCTTGGGCAAGTGACTTTCCAGCCACTTAGGACTTTCAATGTCCTTGCTATAATGTGATTTAAAAAAAAATATATGGTACCTACAAGAACATTTGATGGGGCTGTTGCTGGGATTAAATGAAAACGTGCCTATAATATTTGCTAGTATATGTGATCAACAATTTTAAGCTATGATGACTACTGTTGCTACTATAGCAACCATTTTCAATTGTAATACATAGGCTTTTATAGATACACTTGATAGTTGTTCTTCTTGACAGTAAGTTCCCTCCAATCAATCCATGACTGATTAATCTGCTCTGAGCCATGGTGATTCTCAAACACACCACACATAGAAATTTAGCTGAGCCCATACTTAGTTCTTTGTGCCCTGGCTTCCTTAAGCCTATGATAACAAATCACTTCAGTGCTCTACATTTGAGATTTTGTGGAACAAGCTCGAAAGTAGAAATAAGGGCTAGTACAGCAGTTCTCAATCTGTGGGTCAAGACCCTTTTCACAGGGGTCACCTAAGACCATTAGAAAACACAGGAAAAAAAAAACAAAGTATGTCCCCTCCAAGATGGGAGTCCACTAAACGGACTCTGGCTTGGGTGTTTTTTAGGGCCCCTGGGTCCTCCCTTCTCCTTCTGGTCCTTTTTTGTGCCCTCCTGCTGTTCCTCTTCACACTACCTTTGGGAACAAGATGTTGTCCATCTCCAGGAAGCCTGCTTTTGGTTTCCTTATCTCCTGTGTCCCTCTCCTCTCCTTCAGTTCCAGCTTTTCTGACTGCCTGGATTGGGTGCGTCAGTCTGGACTTGAAGCCTGTGTTTACATGGATCCATCCAAACCGACTGCCCTATCCCTAGAACTGAAATTGCCTGAAATGTAATAGTAAATGGCTTTGCACTTCATGAAATGCTTTTAAAGACATTTACTCATCTAATCCTTCTGGGGGAAAGATGGGGTTTGCCATATGCCTGCTGTGATGATTTCAATTATCAGCTTGACACAGTCTAGAATCACCTGAGCAAAGGAAACTCCGTGATGCAGTCCCTAGATCTCATTGAGCTGTGGGCACTTTTGTGGTGTTATCTTGATGGCCTTAAATGGTGGTCCCATCCCCTAGGCAGAACATTCTGAACTGTGTGAAATGGAGACAGAGCTGCCAACTACCATATGTGTGTTAATCCTCTGCTCTCTACTCTTTGGTCAAGAGGCCAGTTCTCTTGAGTCCCTGCCCCTACGACTTCTCTGCCATGATGGACTACGATCTGGAACCACGGACCAAAAGAACCTTTGCCTCCCTTAAATTGCTTTTGTCAGAATGTTTTACCACAGCAACCGGGACAAAAGCCTGAGACGCCGGCTAAAGCCACTTGTATTTTTGAATAGAACAAGGGAACAGAGTACAGACAGATTAATCCCTCCTTCCCTCTGTGGTGAGAAGCCATCTCCAGAGAACATTCTGCAGACAGAAAGGAGCCAAAGCTACTCAAAGGATCAGCAAGAGTGTCTTCAAGCTGAAGGCAGGTGATAAATTATGGAAGAAGCTGATTGAATTGTGCCAGAGAGTTTTGCTTTTTGGTTTTGTTCTTTTTCTAAAAAGTACCTTCAGAGATTTGTAGGTGATGATTCTAGACCTGGAAAATTGACCCCATTGCTTCCTTCATGGAGGCTTTGACTTACAAGCCTCTCTTTGACTCTAGGCTAGTGAGTCAGGGTCATGCCACAGTAAAGACACAACAACCAAGTCTTTCATGAAGGACTTGCCACCTTCCAGCCAAGGAAACAGGTTTTGCACTTACTGCATCTCTTAGCCAAACCAGGAGGGAAAGGGAGGCAGCTATAGAGTAAATCCAGAAGATTCTGCCTCATTCATTTCCACCCATAACCTCCTTAAGTACTTAAAATGCTCGCTGTGGGAGTGTGGCAAGAATCAGAAGCCCTCTGAGAGAAGGGGAGGGGAAAGTGGATTTAAAACAGTTGTATATAGGCCTAGCGAAACAGACCCAAAGGAGATGGGATGGTATTTAAATAAATTGACTTAATCAAGATGAATTCTGTTTATTAACAAGCAGAAGGGTTGAAAAAGGCAAGGAAGCAGTGGTCTGTGTCCAATTACGGTAGATGACCTCCTGGGGAAAGTGAGCGGCAGTGAAACTGGCCCTCCAAGTAAGGGGGAGGAGCGCAGGACTAGATACAGCATCACCAATTTCTTCTGCTGCTTAAAACAAAAATGAAAGACTGTGGAAGTTTACATTTAAACACAAAAAGAGATTGAAAAATAGTAAGAGATGGTGCTCCCGGCCCCCCACTCACACACCCCAGAACAAAGCTGTGTTTCAGAGTTCCACCGAGGTTGCAGGAGGATAGGCGAGTTTGGGGGTGGGGTGGGACTAGTAGCTTGGAGGGTCCCGTGGATGGGCTTGGGTAATGCAGTTTTCACCTTTAAAGTCCTTCCCTCACCCCACTCCACACAACAGTATCATCTGGCTCAGGGATGGCTGTCCTGCTAGCAGTAATCAATAAATCTTTTAATTATAATTGGAGTAAGTCTACAGTCTTTTTCCAGGGGTCACAAACTCCATAACAAAAGAATGGACTCTAATGCCAGGTCCAAATGCTAGCCTGGTCTTTCACAGCTATGTGGCTTCATGCAAATAACTTAGCATCTCTGAGTTCTATCACCTGTACCATGCAGAAATCATACTGTGTATGCAGGCTAATACCCCCAGATACATATCCACAACCCTTAGCCCTGTAACTGTAATATTCCACATGGTGAAGGTAAAGCAAGGGTCCAAGTGTAATGTTTCTGACCGACTGACCTTAAAAGAGGAGATTATCCTGAATCATCCAGATGGGCTCAGTATGATCATGAAGAGAGAGAGAGAGAGAGAGAGAGAGAGAGAGAGAGAGAGAGAAAGAGAGAGAGAGAAAGTCAGTCTTTGACTTTTAGCAAGACCCACTTGGAAGACATCTGACCTCCATGACTGGATAGCACCTGTTTGTTGAACCCATGCCCATGATTACTTATTGTGGCGCTAACCCCCTTTGGGGCTAATGTGAGAATTAAATGTGCTGTAGGAATTCCTACAGCCAGTATGCCTTTAAGTTACCCACCCACTTAGGTGTGCCCTCTTATACTATTTATGCCGATGTAAAGCACATATTTGGCCTCTTTTCTGGTTGCGGGATTCAGTTGCTGTTCTCCATTCCAACAGAGGAATATTGATTTGTGAGTCTACCCCTAAATAAATACCCTCTATTATTCTCAATTCTGAGCTAGTGTGGGATTTCTTTGAAGCGTCCGTCTTCATAAATGAGCTAGTGTGTAGGAATATATAATAATGCTCTAAGCGTGTGGTAGGCTCATGTATCTAAAGAGCATCTGCCATCCCTGGGCTGGAAAATAGTCGGCTGGTCACGTCCTTGCCCGCCTGGTCCTCTCGGGTAGCACTGTGTCAGTATCCAGGTTCATAAATTACACTAAACACATTGGGATGTAATTATGTGTCTATACCACTGAAGATCTAAACAATATTTCAGTCCCCTGTGAGATGGAATTGCCACGAGCTTCCCTACCATCTCCCAGCAAGGAAAGATTTTTGTACTCCAGGTGAGCATCCCCATCTTTAACAAATAACCTCAGCACCTGGGTGTGGTGATTCGCACCTGTAATCCCAACACCCAGGAAGCTGGGGAGGGGAGATTAAGGTGAACTCAAAGCAATCCTGGGCTACACAGTCAGTCCCAGGCCAGCCCGAGCTGTAGACTTTGTCTCGACAAACCCATAAATAAATAGATAACCTGAGTCGAAGCAAAGAGTCGTTAATGCTTTCACTAATTAGGTGAGGGCCCACTTCATTATGAGCCACAATCATTAGCAGGCTTTAACTGAAATCTCTGAAGTTTAATGAATTTATCTCTGCATCCACTGAAGTATAAGCTACTTTGCCGGGACACATCCTCTTCTGCTGTGTATCATCTAGGTCACGCTGGAGAGTCACTCTCTAAGGATCTCCCTGAACAGTGAAGCTCTCCCTCTAGTTGGTACTAGTTCCTCCTTGATATTCCCTCTGTCCCTGGGCTGGTCTCCCACATACCTACTCAAGGTCACCTTCAAGCTTCGTTTTCTCTACCACCACCAGGCTATGAGCCCCTCCCTTAAGCACAGGAATTGTGCCTAACTTAGTAAGAGTATGTTGAGGCTCTTCTAAAGCCTCCTTGTGTCACTTTAAAAACACACCGAGAACCATAACTTAGTTTCAAAAAGGTGTTTTGTAGGCAGACGGAGCTGGGAGGCGCACGCGCCGGCAGACGGAGCTGGGAGGCGCACGCGCCGGCAGACGGAGCTGGGAGGCGCACGCGCCGGCAGACGGAGCTGGGAGGCGCACGCG
>NW_026067963.1:1079784-1082137 GCF_014885135.2 Alexandromys fortis
TTTGTAATAGCCAGAACCTGGAAACAACCTAGATGCCCCTCAATTGAAGAATGGATGAAGAAAGTATGGAATATATACATATTAGAGTACTACTCAGCAGTAAAAAACAAGGACTTCTTGAAGTTTGCAGGCAAATGGATGGAAATAGAAAACACTATCCTGAGTGAGGTAAGCCAGACCCAAAAAGAGGAACATGGGATGTTCTCACTCATATTTGGTTTCTAGCCATAAATAAAGGACATTGAGCCTACAATTCGGGTTCTTAGAGAAGCTAAATAAGAAGGAGAACCCAAAGAAAAACATATAGGCATCCTCCTGAATATTAAACTTCATCAGGCGATGAAAGGAGACAGAGACAGAGACAGAGAAACTGAAATATTTAATAAATAAAGAAAGAAAGAAAAAAAAGGTGTTTTGTAAAACCATAAAAAAAAAAAACACACCGAGTTCCTAAAGGGGGAAATTAGAAGTCCTGGAAGTATCAGAGATGTGAAGTAGGCTGGGGAATGGACATAATCATCTTCTTTTCACTAAAGGCTGAGCCTAGGTAAGGGTGACAACCATGCAATTCCCTGGAAGAAACCCAAAGCCCACAAAGAGAACCAACGACTACGCACAAACTGGATTCAAAACTCAAAAACTGGATTAGTTTCCTCACACAAATCTCCTAAAAGAGGATGAAGTTGTTTGCTGGAAACTTGAGCACCTAGAAAATCCACAAGCCTCTCACAGGGTAAGCAAACCTTGATTGCTCACCATACCCCAGGAAACAACTGAGTGGCTGCAGCAAACAGACCACACCAGCAGCTCATGACCTCAGCAGTCTGGGGTGGGGAGCTGTGCTGGCAGGCATACTGGCCACGAGCAAAGAATGGCTATTACACACAGAAGTCCATGTGTGAAACACAAACCTGATTTGGAAGATGATGCAACCAATATAGGGCATCTCATCAATGACTTGATTGATTAGATGTTGATAGCATTCTTGATAGATTTGAGTAAATAAAACATACTGTCAACTTTATGGGGCTGGGGTTGTGGCTCAGTTGGAAGAGTGCTTGTCTGGTGTACACAAAGCCGAGTTCAATCCTAAGCATTGTGTAGACTGGGCATGATGGAACACATTGGTAATTCCAGCAATAGGAGGTGGAGACAGGAGGATCAGAAGTTCAAGGTCATCCTTAGCTACTAGTGAGTTTGAGGTCAGACTGGAATACATGAGAAAATGATAGATAGACAGACAGATAATAGATAGATAGGTAAGATTTTGCTTGTTTCTTTTTATCAATGTGGCTATAGGAATTTGACATATGTATGCATATATGGAATTATATATTTAACTTATGCTCCATTTTTGTCACACAGCTTTCACTGACACTAAGCAGTCTTCACGGAGAGGCCACATAACTTCACAAAGCCTCATTTGGTCAGCTCTAGACCCAGGTATCAGTTTCCAAAGGTGACACCCCAAGCCACTGGCTGCAGGAGTCTAATACACACTCAGAGCACTTAACCCATGGGCAGGCACATGGGAGACATTTCAGACGTGTTGGCTACATCAACTTTACTTTCTCTACTCCTGTGCTTTTATTACTCTGTAATCAGGAGTCCTCCCCTGATCCTGGCTACTTTTAAGGAACACAGATCTCGAGGCGTGTGTAATTTTGTATTCCTCTTGCTAAATCCCGAGGTGTCAGTTTTTATGATGTAAAGTTAAGCCCTAAAGAAATATTTTCATTCCGTTAGCATCGGTTAAGAGTTTACTTCCTTTACCACTGTAAATTAAGTGAGGATTTAACGTCCTCTCTCACCCTATTCACAATTAAACGAATCTCATAAAAACCGGGCCATTCCTGGAATGCTCGCGACTTACAAGGCTAAAGGTGTCACCACTTTCATAAGGACCATTTCCCCAGCAATTTATGGAGAGGAAGGCGATGCTTATTCCGGTCAGGTGTCACCCATCCACTTAAAGCTTTCTTCTCGCTCCTTGGTAATTTCCCCCCACCCCCACCCCGCATCTCCTGAAACTCTGCTTTATCTGATTCGCTCACCACAGTGCGTTCTTTTCATCCCTGTGTCAAACAGAAAACATTTTTGAATTGTAATTGGAAGTCCTGACTGGATTCCCGTTTGATGACAAATAATTTAATCCTGGCTAATAAGGCACTCGGGAACCCCCAATTCCCTAGGTTTATCCTGCCGCTGGAATACGGCTAATTGTCAGAAGCCATGTGTAGCGATAATGGGCACATGGCTGCCTCTTTTGCCCTCGCGAGGGAAACTGCACATTTCTTTTTTTTTTTAATTTATTTATTTATTTATTTATTTATTAAAGATTTCTGTCTCTTTC
>NW_026067963.1:1082186-1114906 GCF_014885135.2 Alexandromys fortis
AATAGCCAGAACCTGGAAACAACCTAGATGCCCTTCAATTGAAGAATGGATGAAGAAAGTATGGAATATATACATATTAGAGTACTACTCAGCAGTAAAAAACAAGGACTTCTTGAAGTTTGCAGGCAAATGGATGGAAATAGAAAACACCATCCTGAGTGAGGTAAGCCAGACCCAAAAAGAGGAACATGGAATGTTCTCACTCATATTTGGTTTCTAGCCATAAATAAAGGACATTGAGCCTATAATTCGGGTTCTTAGAGAAGCTAAATAAGAAGGAGAACCCAAAGAAAATCATATAGGCATCCTCCTGAATATTAAACTTCATCAGGCGATGAAAGGAGACAGAGACAGAGAAACTGCACATTTCTGATGTGGTATTAGATGAGCCACAGTGGTTTGACAGTGTTCTACATTATACCTCAGACCATGCTGGAAGCAGCTGACCTTCCGCTCTTACTCGGCGCTCAGTTCAAAAGGAAGGTAGCTACCGGAGACCTTGACTTTGGATTTCCCAGGAAACAGAAAAATAGCCTAAGTCACTTTGTATTTCTTTTACTGAAGAAAAAGAGACAGGTACGTTATTCTGTAGACTGCCCAGGCTTGAGCTTATTCTTCTAAAGATTTAACAGAGAGAGTCACACAGTGGGGACCAGTGTCTGTGCTAATTAGCGGTCCTGCTCTGGCTCAGGTGTGTAATCTATAAAAAGACAACAGGGACAGTGGGACCAGAGTGCTCTGGAATCTTTGTGGGAATGTTTCTTTGACAAACACAGATCTATGGACCAAGGGTTCACATTTGCTCTCTGGGTATGGAACCCAGCCTAGGACATGCTAGACACATCTGCTACCCCTGGGCACCTCCCCGGCTGCTGGCCACACAACAAACTCCTCCTACCCGCCTCGGTTTTTCTGAATGTTGACTTCCTGTCACCATTTTTATTTTGGTTTTAGTTTTGAAAGATTCACCTCCCCTAAATGAAAAAAGAACACAGTGAACATAATTTTAATTCTTTTCCTGACTATCTTAGTTAAGGTTTCTGTGGCTATGAAGAGACACCATGACCAGGGAAACTCTTGTAAAGAAAAATGATTTATTACGGTTGGCTTACAGTTCAGAGGCTTAATCCATTATTGTTGGGGCTCATGAATGTGAATTCGTTCCACCTTGACCAAAGGTCGGAGAATTCAGGTCTATTCTTGCTCCTTCAAGGATATGATTGGAGGTTTGAACCAGAGTATGGCTGCCTACAGGATGCTTGGCCTAAGGTATGATCGCTGCATGTCCTGCCTAACCAGCAAAATACTTAACTCAGGATATAGATACTTGATGTTTCTTGTAATTGGTCTGCTTGTTCTTTGCATCATGGTAGAGCAGTCTTGCCTTCTTCCCCTCTCTTGAATTGGGGTATGTAAAGCATATGAAAAATAAACACAGGCGGATTCAGTATTCACTGGGTTTCCCTCCCAACTCTACTCTGTTTCTCTGTCCATTTTGGGGTCTCTGATTTTTCTGCCTAATATTTCTAATTCTCACACCCCTATCTTCGAACATATGAACACATCAAGGTTAGACCCCGACAGATGGCCCTCAATGTGGGGATCACGACACATTATTATCACGGCAGGAAGCATGACAACATGCAGGCAGACATAATGCTGGAGAAGGAGCCGAGGGTTCTATATCTGGATCCGCAGGCAGCAGGAGAAGAGAGGGACCCTGGCCCTGACTTGAGCACCTAAAACCTCAAAGTGACACACTTCCTCCAACAAGTAGGCCACACCTACTCCAATAAGACCACACCTCCTAATAATGCCACTCCTGGAGACCAAGCATCCAAATCTATGAGTCTATGGGGGCCATTCCTTTTCAAATCACCACACTGACACACCTCATTGTTTTTATGTTTATGTTATTTTCTTTTTCACCTTGGTTCGCTGGTTACACGAAAAAGTATATTTCAGGAATCATGTTCTTGTCAAAGCATTTATTTTATGTGTACGGTTGTTGGGCCTGCATGAATGCCCACGCACAGGTTTTCTGAAGGCTCTGCCCTGGGCACCGACCACCCAATCCTGCAACCTAACTCCTCTACACTAACTTTATGCCTCTTACACTAAGTTGGGTTTGACCAAAAGCTTCATTTCTTAACAAACTGGGATTCAAAGAGACCAATGGTCCACATCTGACCCATTTCTGGTTCGTGGCAGTATCAAAAGATAGAGCCAGAGTCTCAATAAGGCATCATTCTCTCCACCATGAAGCATCCTTAGCCCTATTTAGGAGGTTTTGAGTGTCACTGCATCTTTACTGTGCATCTCAGCCCTGTTTCCATGACTTCCACTCCCATATGAGGAAAAAGCAGGTAATTGATAGTTGACGAAAATGAGGAAGTTTAGAGCCTGTCAAAGGCCAACCTTACTTTCATATAAACTCAGTCATGGAGGCTCTTGTGCTAAAATTCTGCTCAGTCTTTGGCTAGTAACTCTCGCCTTTGGAGAAATGAATATGTGCCTTCATTTCATATGTGTAAAGAACCAAAGTCTCCTAGGGTTGCTCAACCAGTAGCGGAACCAGGAAAATCTTATCTGAAAACAGAGCCCATTGTGTGGCTACCGCCAGCAAGGAAGTGTTTCTCCATCTAGACAAATGAAGAAAAATATATAATGAAAATAAGTTTCATCTTATTTGTCTGTTTTCCTGGCCTAACCTTGATCAACGAAAGCATATTGGTACCATTTTCTCAACGTTTAAATATTTTTATCATAAATCCAGCCAACAATTTTCCCTACTGCCCCCGTAAAAGAAAAGGACCTGATGGTATGTGTCAATGAACATTTTCGGATTCTGTCCTAAATTCATTACCCTGATGCTTATTATCTTGTCAATAGAATGGAGTAATTACTCCCCACCCTATCTTTATTTGTGCTGTTCTTTCTCTTTCCTCACAAATAACTGGAAAACTTTAAGATTTTATTCAAAGACCCTGATTTAATTCAAAATTATCCTACAGTGTAATCATATCACCCATCCTGTTCTAAATGAGTGGTTTTCTAAGTAGGATGTGAATGAAGACTTCCTCCTCAGCTCCCTGACAGTCCTAGGAGACTCGATTTCCAGTTCCTCAGATGTCATCTCTTCTCCTTCATAAAATGATCCCCCTGAGAACAAGTGCACTCGGGCCAGTGTGCCGGGTCTCTGTCCCCTCCTCCCCATTCACACCAGTCCTCTAACTGGCAGAAAGAAAGGCAGCTCTCAGTCCTGCTGTGTCTCACGTCCTGCACGACATCCTGGACGACTGTGCAGTGCAGAAACCTCCGGGCAACACGGAATGCTTCAAACATGGCTGCTGAGAAAGCGTTTGACAAGCCACACCGCATCTCTAAGTCAGCCCGGTTTCAGTTCATTGCCTTATTCCAGTTGAGGAAAAACAGGGTCGATCCACTGGTTAGAAAAACAAAAGAGAGAAAGAGAGAGCGACTCTTTGTTCCTGTGCTGATGAAGGACTGCTGGGTGACCTGTGAGTGTCTGACTTCGGGTAACCACTGACTCGGCTGCGGACAGGTGGTTTGCACATATACAAACTGTAAGGACAAGAGGCCGGCACTGGGATTCCAGAGCAGGCCTGAGACTTCGTGGCCCAGTGTTTGTGGCGCGTGTGTGAAACCTTGGCTTCAGTCCACAGCACTGTGAAGGAACGTGTGCAGTAACACTACGAATAGGTAATAATATATATTCATCCGGAGGCAAGGCAAAAATTTTCCAGCCAATCCTATTTTTAATACCTAATAAATTGGTCCCACCTGCAATGATAATCAATATAGATTTCTAGTAAGGAAAATGTGTTAAGAAAACTGAGCTTCAGTGTAAGTTACAGTGGTATTTGGACTCTTAAATATACTAGGGATGCTTAAAGGGTATGCAATAAAATAATCTGAAAATGGGAATGTAATAGTTTAATTTCAGAATTTTCATACTTATATGTGTTGTAAGTGATAATGCTCCAAACTGAAAGTCTGTGTCCTTGACTCTTTTAAAGATGAGCCTTTGGGAAGTAATTAGATTTACAAATTTTTCAGTACCTTGACCTTGAACTTGATAAACTCTTAACCGGATGTCACTTGTTTAAACTATCCAGCCTATGTACTGTATTTTGTTATAGCAGCCCAAACTGACCAGCATACACGTTATTGAAGTTATTTAAATCTATGGTTTAATGTTTAGAAGTTAGGGCTAAGGGCACAGCGGCGCCATCATTGAAGTTACCTGCTGTGCAAAGATGAGTGCCTGAGTGCAGATGTTCAGCACCCGTGTAGTATGGGATGCTGTGCCACACAGCTGGAACCCCAGTGAAGGCCAGGAGATCCCTGGAGCTCAGCAGTCAAGGTCAGTGACAGACTTGTCTCAAAAAGAAAGGTGGAGAACATTTGAGAAAGATACCAATTACCAATCTCTGGCCTCTACATGAACACACACATGTACATGTCCCCACAAACATGTACAAATATGACACACATGAAAATGTTTTCATAACTTTAAATATAAGAAGGAATACTTTTAATGGTTTTGAAATGCAAGAGGAAAATACTTGAAGACATCTCCGAGCCATTTCCAACGCTTTTCTTCCTGTTCAGTATAATCTCTTGAGCCTATATTGAATGTCTTTAATAGAAATAGCCTGAAAGTTTAATGTCTTGATTAAATCTCATCCCCATGCTGCATCTAGAATTACTTTATGATTCCTATGTCTTTATTTTAATTTTTTTTATTCATTTTATATACTAACCACAGTTCCTCCTCCCACTCCTCTTTTTGTCCCCTCTCCCCTCAACACACTCCCCCATCCACTCCTCTGGAAGGGTAAGACCTCCCATGGGAACTCAACAAAGCATGTCAGCAGAGGCAGGACCAGGCTCCTTCCCTTATCAAGGCTGAGCAAGGCATCCCACCATAGGGCTCATGCCCCAGGGATAGATACTAGTCCCACTGCCAGGGGCCCCTCAAACAGACCAAGCTACACAACTGTCACCCACAGGAAAATGCAAATCAAAACAACTCTGAGATACCATCTTACACCTGTCAAAATGGCTAAGATCAAAAACACTGAGGAGAGCTTATATCGGAGAGGATGCGGAGTAAGGGCAGCACTCCTATGTCTTTTTCAGTCCTACTTTTACATATCTCAGACTCGCATTTTAAAGTTGTAATTCTAATTCCTCAGTTGCCCATATGTCCTTTTCTACCTTAGATGCTTAGCCAACATGGAGGTATATTATTATTTGCCCATAGTAAGATAAAATTAATCATAAACCCAGAGCCCCCAACTCACTCTGCTTCTCTCCACACGGAGTACTGAAACACACAATGATGAATGGGCTGAGGTAGGCAGAAACCCTCAGGCCAATAAGGAGGAGGGGCAACTGAAAAGTAATATTCATTGCCCGCCCCCACCTGCTACATAGACAATGGGATTGAAGAAGTCTAGTCATGGTTTGGGACTGCTCACAATATTCAAACTTACAGACCAAAGATCGAGGTCAATATGCACCTATGATGTCACAACAATATTGACAATTTTCGAAGAAGTAGCTTATCGGTGGTTAGAAAGGACTTGGGAAAATAGTATACGTCAGGAAACCTGTAACCCACTGAACTGCCCCCAGCCTTGAGAGTTGGTTGAGCTTTCATGTTCAACAGAATCTCCTGATGTTCCGCCTGACAAACGCTGCTTCTCTGGGCTCACCCAGTTTACAGCATGGGCCTAAGCCCTCACATCCAGTCCTGTTTCCAAGCCCCCCAGCCTTGAGAGTTGGTTGAGCTTTCATGTTCAACAGAATCTCCTGATGTTCCGCCTGACAAACGCTGCTTCTCTGGGCTCACCCAGTTTACAGCATGGGCCTAAGCCCTCACATCCAGTCCTGTTTCCAAGCCTTCTACTCTATGCTCAATATATCAAATCAGAGAGCTGTTGAAAGTCAAGTTCCCCCTAAGATACTGAAAGAAGGCAAGGAAAGAAAGAAAGAGAATGGAAGAGGAGGAAAAGGGGGGGGGGGAATCCCAATCTCAAAGAGCAGAGCATCTAACAGGGGAAGCAAGAGAATAGTAGAGAGAGAACATGTTCAAAAACAGCATACTGTTCAAATGCTTAGTCATGACTTAGAAATCAGATACAATCTATAGACACAGCAGGGAATAACAATTAGCTAACCTCTTAATTAGGGTACTTCCTTAACCGTCTAGAATCAATTCTGATTTTTTTTTTCTGTACAACCAAGAGTTCTCGCTGCTTGCTAAATACAGAAATGCCCCTGGACGGATGCAAATGAATCTCCACTAACATGTTTGCACTTTGCCGTCTCACACTCCACCGCAGGGACCCAGGCTCAGTCAAAGTCACGCTGAGGTTCCTGCAAACAAGGTAGAGGACAGAAGTGAAGCCAGCGTTTTTCCTTTCAGATAAATGTATAATTAAAACCCTGATTCATGGATTTGCTAATTGAACTTCCTGCTGTGGACTTAGGACATACTTGGCAGGAAGAATAGGGAACTGTTCCAGAGAGCTCAAATTGTCTTTTTTTTTTCCTAAAATACTTCAATATGCCTGTCTTTGAGGAGTGATTAAAAATAAAAGGATGTGACTGAGAGTTAGTTCCATGTGGTAAAGGGGGAAATGGTTACAGGAAAGAGATAGGTGCAGCATGAGGCCTACATGGGGCTCTGTGCTCCTACTGGGTTTGCAAACTGTAGAGGATGTTCTTGGCTCGAGAGAAGGAACCCCAGGCTGTTCCTGGCAGGTCACCCCCATGTACCCTTCTCAGAGTTGCGCAAATGCCCTGATCATACCAGGTTCTGAACTTGAGCTCGCTGGCTAGACGCTGCTGGGCGACCTCATTTTGTAAACTCTGTCTTCATTATGTAGTAAAAGTACAATATGTATTGGTGAAAGCTATGAATAAATTTACCTATTTCCATACCTCTTTTCTTGGTTTTATGAAAATTCCACACAGCACTTTCCAGCCCATACACCCTGGAACCATCGCCCTGTGTATGTATGAGTGAGCAGCAGATTCGGCTCCACCTTGGAACTTAGTCAGCCTTGCTGCCTATCGTGGTCTTGATCTCCAGGGGACGGTGATTCATGGACATGACACCTTACTGACTTCTCACTAGCGCTTAGATTCTCCACCTCTAAACAGGAGATCCTCTCCACTTCCAGACTTTGCACAACTGGCATCGTCTACATATAAAGTCCAACTTGGCCTTCTCCAAGGTGAGATGTCAATAGAAGTCACAAAACCACATAAGGGTCAAGTTACCTTTCCGTCTTTGGGATCCTCCACATCACTGAGAGGAGGAGGGAGCAGTGACAGGTTAAAAGGCGGGGCCAAGTTTGAGATTCTTTTTGTCTTTTGGGAGTAGAGGCTCAACAGGAATAGAGTCCTATGATGTACCTTGGGCTAGCCATGAACTCACTCTGAAACCCAGACTAGTCTCAAACTCATTATCCTCGTGCCTCAGCTTGCCAAGTGGTAGATTCCAGGCATGTACCACCATGCTTACCTTCTACACGAGATTTCTAAGCATTTGAACAAGAGCTTCTTAATACCCCAGAGAGCCGCACTACATAACTAAAACACACTGAAGTCTACCAATGTAACCACATTTTAGAAGCAAATTCTGAAGTTAAGTGGAGACACTCATAAGATACTCATCAGCGGGATGATTAGGGTTCAGGGGAAGAGGAATTCATAAACAAAGGATACCTGGAGCTTCCTCTCCTGGAAGCAGCGCAGGAAACAGAGAAAGAAAACAGGAAGTGATGTCAGTGTAGTGAGACTTGGGAATTCCAGAATGTCTGCATGTTGACAGTGAGAATTGAGAAGGGGACTCATACAGGACATCTTATTTCCACTAGGACCTTTGGGAATTAAGGATTCCTGGGGTGGGACCCCCACTGAGAGTGATAATGACCACAAGGAAAGGAACCAGTAGGTCATTGAAGTGTTAGCACAACACTCCTAGGCAGAGCCCTTAAGGAGGGAAAAAAAAAAAAACCTTTCTTAGGTAAAAAAGTTATCTCTTCAAGGGTCAGCAGTCATAACTTATTGTCTGAAAAAAATAAGCTTCTAAAATTCTTGGTTCCCTCCGAGTCTAATTTTTCACATTCTGATTAAACATTGCTCTGTCTGCTTTTGCCCTTAAGAAATCCTCACACAACTAAAATACCACTTAAAAGAAAATGGTATCCAGACTTGCTATTTACCTTTCTGATTTTTACCTATAATATAAGCACATTTATCTCTCCAGGGATTTGTAGTGTACACTGCATAAATCTCAGACTTTAATAATACAGCCCCATGGCAATTTAAATCTCAGCTATTTCTGAAACATCATATTGGTAAAGTAATCCTACTACATAGGGTTTTCCTTTTCACACACATGCCAAAATGAGATGTACCTGCTAAATTGTACCCCAGGCACGGAACAGAAGCCTGTTGTTATTAAGAAAGGTTGCAGAGATACCTGTTCTGCCAAGTGCTTGCATATTTAAATTTCTAAAAGCCTGAGATGACAGGCTATCTGTTGTGTGCCTAAAGATAAAAGCCTCTCCCTTCACTTTAACCAGACAATGAACAGCGTGGAGCAGTAGCAACGCTAATCCCCTTCTAGCCTGTCTGTGTTCATAATTGGGCTGCCATTGTATCTGAGAGGTAGGATTAGCTTCCTATAAGACATAAATAGTAATACAGCTAGAAATTCCTCCCCTAATTCTAGCATGCACACATACAGGAGTCACACACTAATATATGTGTATATATATATAATCTCTTCCCTTGCCTAATGTGGAATCTTCACCCCTGCTAAAGCAGGTGGTGAAGAAGCCCTTATCTTTCACAGGAAAAGCCCCTTTTATTATAGAAAGGTCTTCCAAGGCACTAGGTGCATGACTGCATCTGTGGCTTTATAATCATCGGGGTATTTCAACTGCCTCTTCATCCTTTTCCATTCATGCTAATAACTCAAGCACTGAACTCAAGAAGTATGACGAGGGAAAAGCACTATAGTTGACTCATGACCTCCCAGGATTTAATTCCTGGCATATAAATCATTATTGGGTTGTTGTTTTTTTTTTCCCCCATAAATGTTCTGTGTCGGCTAAGTTTGTGTTAAGCTCCACAAAGTTGAGTGACTGGGGTCAGAATTTTATTGTAATTCCTCCGTCGCAGTAGCTAGCTTGAACTTGAACACTCACCCCTATGCATTGTGCACCTACAGAAAGGCAGACAACATGTTCAAGAAAAGCACCTGTGTTTTCTTTCCTTCCCCTTTCAAGATGAGCAGCGGCTCCAGGTGAAATATAAACAGAGTCCACTAATTGAACTCCTTCGATCAGAAAATACTTACTAGGTATCCACCATGTGTTAAATGCTCTGCTCAATCGTAGAGAAAACAAAGATTATAGGGAAGGGTATTCTTTTAATCCATCCCTCTCAACTGAGCATGATTCCACTCCTTTTCCTACAGACTTTCAGCAACATCTGGGGACATTTCTATGGTCACAGAGAGGGGAAAGAGTGCTACTGGCACCAGGCAAGTAGAAGCCAGGGCTGCTGCTAAGCAACCTGTACAGCAGGGACAGCTGCCCACAACAAAGATTTGCCCAGCTCTAAAGTCGATAGTGCTGAGGTGGAGAAATACTGCCTTAAAATAGAGATGTGACTGAGTGGCAAGCTGAAATACTAACTTAGTTTTCTCTTCTCTGAGTTTTTTTTCCCTCTCCTGTCCACTGCAATTAAGTAAGAACAATCCACTCTGTTCCTTGCCCCAGGGTAAACCAAGTGTAAAACAGAAAATCAGAAATGTATGAGTCTTTGTGTATTTTTTTTTGGAAGAGAATTTGAGATCAACGATTGAATTTCTTGTAGAAACTTGGACTGGGAAGGGATTCCCCAAGAAAAAAATGTATTCCCAAATTAGGGACATTGGCAAGAGGAGCCTCTATGTCTCATACACAGAGGAACATGGCTTTTGTTTCCTGACCATATCCTCCCAGAAGAGAAAGTTGCTGTGGCAACTTCTGGATCATAGCAGCCTGAAGAGCATGGCCACAGAGATCCAAAGCCAGAAGGGGGTGCCCAAAGAGATGTTAGCCATCTGAGTACTCGCCACTGTCCCAGGGCCGTCAGCTGCCTTGATAGCCACAGTACAGACTTGGGGCTGCCAGCCACTTTCCATCCCTATGATGAACACCTGAGTTATTTGGTTCACTGTTGCAAAGGTCGCAGTCCATGTCCAGCTGACTTCACTGCTGTTAGGTCAGTGTTGAGGCAGAACAGACATAGAAGGACTTGACAGAAGAAAGCTATTGCCCTCGTGGCCATCAGTGGGCAAGGCAGGGGAGGACAAGTTAGACCCTTTCAGGACACCCTAGTGTCTTAGTTAGAGTTACCATTGCAATAACAAAAATAAAACACCATTACCAAAAGTAAATAGAGGAGGAAAGGGTTTGTTTGACTTATACTTCCACATCACAGGCCATCACTGAAAGATGTCAGGGCAGAAATTCAAGCAGGGCAGGGACCTGGAAGCAGGATATGGTGCAGAGGCCCTGGAAGGGTGTGGTTTACTAGCTTGTTCCCCATAGCTTGCTCATTCTGCTTTTTCGTAGAACCCAGGACCATCAGCCCAGGATGGCATCACCCAATGGATTATCGCTTCCCCCATCAATTACTAATTAAGGAAATGCTTAAGGTCAGATATTATAGAGGCATTTTCTCAATCAAGCATCCTTCGGATAACTATAGCCTGTGTCAAGTTGACATAAAACTAGCCAACACACACAGTGACCTATTTTCTCCAGGTATCTTTGGAGCCTGTCCTGAAACTAGCTCTTGTAGACCAGGCTAGCCTCGAACTCACAGAGATCTGCATGCCTCTGCCTCTTGAGTGCTGGGATTAGAGGCGTGTGCCACCACCGCCTGGCTCAGAATCTCTCTTGAATACCCGAATCTACAAACTAAAGGAAGCTGAGCTGTCAAGATGGCTCATTAGGTAAAAGGTCTTTCCACAGAGGCCTAATGATCTGAGTTCAATCCCCAGAACCCAAGGTGGAAGGAGAGAACCAAATACTAAAACTTGTCTTCTGACCCCCACAAGTACACTGTGACACTCAGATGCCTAAGCTCATATATACATCACACATATACATACTAGCAATAACAATGACGGAAATAAAATTGAAAAAAACCCTAAAGGAAGGACTTTACTAATCAAACCTCAGAGGGAATGACTTCCACAATTTCTGACATCTTTGGACTCATGTCATGGGTCAACCAATCAAGCAATGTGTGTTTCCTTGCCTATGACCCAAGAAAAAGCAGCAGCCCCTGTTTGCAACAAGAGGTTCTTGTTACAAAAAGGATGAGAGAATGAGCCAACAGAAGCTCACAATTTCTTTAAGAACAGAGTGTATATCACATTTGTTCACATTCTGTTGGCCAAAACAAGTCATATGATCAAGGCAAATCTCAATGTCTATGCTCTGTTACAGAGGTAATGCCCAGAAGTCTAATAGATGTGAAGACAGGAAGATGGCTCAGCATGTGGAAGTCCTTGCAAAGCTGACAACTGAGCCCGGAACACATGTAAAAAGTTAGATGCAGAAATACACACCTATAATCTCCCAGCACTTCTACAGAGAGAGACAGGAGAAAACAACCGTAAGTTATCAGGGTAGCTGGTCTTGAGTACTCAGTGCAGTGGCAGAAAGAAGAGAGACCATGCTTCCAAAAACAAGGTGAAAGGGGAGAGCTGACTGTTGAAATAGGAGCTGCGGGGCTGCGTCCCCAACACCCCGGCCGCTTGGCTAGCTCATGCCCGAAATAACAACACACAAACTGTATTCATTTAACTGCTTGACCCATTTCTATCTAGCCTCTTCTAGGCTAATTCTCACATATTAATTTAGCCCATTTCTAATCATCTGTGTAAGCACCCCAAGGTGCGCATACCGGGAAGATTCTAGCCTACGTCCATCCTGGGTCAGAGGAGCTTCATTGCGTGCATCTGCCTGGGAGAGCAGAGCATGGTGTCTCTGCTCCAGAGAGCAGAGCTATCCGGTCTCTCCGNGAGCAGAGCATGGTGTCTCTGCTCCAGAGAGCAGAGCTATCCGGTCTCTCCGGAAGCAGAGCAGAGTCTGACCTCACTTCCTCTTCCACCCAGCATCCTATTCTGTTTATTCCACCCACCTATGTTCTAAGCTATGAGGCCAAGCAGTTGGTTTATTATAATTAACCAATTACCTTCCTCCATCAGCTGACTTTCAAAAGCTGTCCTCTGCATGTCACAGTGCATGTCATTGCACACATGCATGGATGTTCATACACATACACCTGCATTCACACACACACACACACACCACCACCACCACCACCACCACCACCACCACATGCAAAGAGTAGAAGCTAATAGATGTTAAGAAAAGATCATTAACTCAGCACTTCAAGGTCTCTTGCTTTATTAAAGTTTTTTCCCAGTTCCTGGGTTTCCCAGCTCCGGGCTACAAGGCACTAAGCTCATCTCAGTCACAGGCACATGACTCCAAGGCTAGAGAGAGATGCCAATCCTTCTTCTCCCTATTCTTCCAGAAGAACACCCCTGATCTTCTGCGGGAAGCCATCATCTCTGAGAGAGATGCCAATCCTTCCTCTCTCTATTCTTCCAGATGAACACTCCTGATCTTCTGCGGGAAGCCATCATCTCTGAGAGAGATACCAATCCTTCCTCTCCCTATTCTTCAGACGAACACCCCTGATCTTCTGTGGGAAGCCATCATCTCTGATGTGATGAATGGGGTGGAAGCCATGATGTGACAGAAATGTGCTGGACAGAATGGAGGGTGCTGGGTGACAGTAAGAAAAGACAGCCAAAGCATTTCCATGGCCCTTTGGGTAAGGGAGCTCCTGAGGAGGAAGGCAGTGCAGACAAAAAGGAAGCCATATTTAAGAGGGATCTCCAGGGTGGATGGAAAAGTACAAGACTCTGAGTGTTTAGTGTGAAACCTCTTCTGTCTTCCCTTTGGAAACAGATTCTTGAAATAATTCAAGTGACTCAAATCTTGGCCTCTTTGCCTCATATGGAGGAAAATGGCCCAGAACTTTGTTTTTTTTTTTTTTTAACAAATCAGAACTTTGGGCCTCTTAAAATCTTCTAATGCCACATAGATAGGAGTTATCATGCTAGTGAATTAGTTAGATATGTTTCAGGACAGTTCTAAGAGGTCCATTCGTGGTGCTGTGCACCTGCGGTTGCGCACTGAACAGAAAATGATTGTGAGTGCCTATTAAAATTTTTACATGAATTTGCCTCCTGTCTCAAAGGGAAAAATAAGACAAGACTTTTCTATAGTGAAATATATAAAAATACAATCTCCATAACCATGCAGCCAAAATACAACACATTTCCAAAATCTTAAGTGGCTTTTGATACCATGAAGTCAAAGGTGAGATTGAGAATGGGTGGCATCCTAGTCTGGTTGCCCATTGGGTGACTTCTTCACACTGCGAAGCAGGCAACAAGCCAGATTCAACTAGCTTGGAAGAGAGAAATGAGTGATCAAGTCTTCTCGGTGGGTATACTTGAAGATTGTTTACAGAAATCAAAATGTTGGTGAAGGAGCCTGCACATCTGGACAGGGACAAACCCGTCCTGGGGGCTGCAAGCTCCTGGTGACGTGGAATAAAGGCTGGTTTTGTAGATGCCATTCCTCTTTGTCACACCTCTCATTTGAGAATCGTTTATGAATCATAAAATGTCTTATCTCGGCGAAAGGACAAACTGTTCCATTTTTAAACTGCTCTTGTATTTAAATTAACCTTCATGCTGGCCATTTGCCGCCCGTTTGTACCCTTGCTGGAGCTAATTGTAGGTACTGTGCAAGGTCAGCCTTGCCTAGAGAGTTCAATTACGATCTGTACTCTGCTTCTTAAATCCCAGCCCTGTGCTATACAAAGACAGACAGAGACTTAAAGATTAGCAACTGCAAAGCTTTCACCCCAAAGAACAATTCATTTGTCCCAACTAGGTGACCCAATTATCACAGTGAGGCCCCTGGAAGGAGAAACCAGGTGACAGGAGATGCAAGCAAATTGTCTAAGCACTCTGGCTCAGGCAATGGGAAGTACAATGAGAAGAAAGGGATCTTTTCACAGTAAAGATCCAAAAGACATCATCCCCAGTCACAGATGGGGACATAACAGCAGGCAGACAGACAGTAATGGAGGGGAAACCCAGAGGCTTGAGTTGTCCTTAGCAATAACTACTGAATGCCAGCATTTTCCTGAGTCTTTGAGAAGAATTAAGCTATAAAGCAAACATGAGTCAGGTAAGCTCCTCTGGGATATGAGATGGGATGTGGACACTTTTGAACCTCAGGCTTCGGGAGAAGTAATAAAAGTAGATATCGATTTGTTAAACCTATGTCGTGTGTTTCTACAAGACAAGAGTAAGAGGTACAGTCTAACTCTTAGAATACTACTTGATGGGGTTATCCTCTTAAAGGGCTAACACATTAAAATATTAGCTGCATTGACTTCATCTCATAATTAGTTCCTCAGGAATATTTGAGGTCCTCTGTAAGATTTGCATAAATATCCAATAGCTACTTGAAACCAATCAAAAACCAGTAGAGTGCCACTAAATCTGAGGCATAAATTTATTCTCAATTCCTTCTGACGGTAGACTCCCTACTTTAAAGACACCTTCTAAGTCTGTCTTTGATATATCCACACCTGTCTCATCACAGACGACTCAAATCAGACGTCCTCAGCAGGAAGCTCAGTCTCCCCGGCACCCCAATATCCTCTTGAAGCCACCACCCTCTCTGTTTCTCAGCTTGCGTGAGCTTTCACGTCTGAAAAGTCCACAACCTTATGATTAGAATATTAAGAAATCATTGGAGATGCCAAGATTATCTAGCAACCATTTTTTTTTTCCTGAAACAAGTTCTCACCATGTTGCCCAAGCTATCCCCAACCTTACAATCCTCGCATCTTTACCTTATACATGCTGGGATTACAGGCATGCGCTT
This sequence comes from Alexandromys fortis, assembly GCF_014885135.2. Taxonomy (NCBI): domain Eukaryota; kingdom Metazoa; phylum Chordata; class Mammalia; order Rodentia; family Cricetidae; genus Alexandromys; species Alexandromys fortis. Next base: position 1,097,276 of record NW_026067963.1, read on the forward strand.
CCATGCCAGACCAGCAGGCATTGGTTTTCTTCAGGAGAAAAGAGAACAAAGAAATGGAACTCAAGAGACACAGGACGTTCACAAAGCATTTTTGACACAGAGCGCCACCTGGTTATGTACCACATTCTGGGAGATGATAATTAAGAAAGGAAGTCCTTCCAGGTCAAGGATCTTGCCCACTGGAGTTTGTGATGTTTTAGATCTGAAATGTCCCCTAAATGCTCATGTGTTGAGGGCATGATTCCCAGTTGATGGCACCATTGAGAGGTAATGGGATTTTTATGGTAGGGTCCAGGGGAGAGAAGTTAGCCAAGCCACCACTGACTGAAACTTCTGTACCCATGAACCAAAATAAGCATCCCCTCTTTTTAAGATAATTGTCTTGGGCATTTTATCACAGCAACTGAAAGCTGACTCACAAATAGCCGAATCTACTCGACCCTTCCCCTTACAATGTTGGAGACTCTGATGGGTTCCAATGGTCTCCAAAGAAGACCAAATTGTTTGAATCATCTAAAATTATAACCTAGCTAACTCTCAAACTTGAATACTCATCTCAAGAGTTCTATAGGATCACTCTCATTCCACCTGTCAGGAAATTCATGTGGGGATTCATGCTCAATGGTTTAACAATAATGACGAGATTTTGTTTTCTTATTTTTCCAATGGCTTTGAATATTTCTGTTGAAATAAGAGCGGCGGGGCTGCGTCCCCAACACCCCGGCCGCTTGGCTAGCTCATGCCCGAAATAACAACACAGAAACTGTATTCATTTAAGAACTGCTTGGCCCATGAACTCTGGCCCTTTCAGGCTAATTCTCGCACCTGGACTAGCCCATTTCTAATGATGTGTGTAAGCACCCCAAGGTGCACTTACCGGGAAGATTCTAGCCTAAGTCCATCGTGGATTGGAGCTGCCTGGGAGAGCAGAGCATGGCGGCTGTCCAGTCCCTCTGGAAGCAGCGCAGAGTCTGACCTCACTTCCTCTTCCGCCCAGCATCCTATTCTGTTTCCTCCTCCCATCTATGCTCTAAGCTAAGCCAAGCAGTTTCTTTATTGCTCAGCCAATGAAATCAACAGATTGATATATGACACTCCCACATCATATTTCAGCAAAAACAGCATCTCTCCAAAATCTTAGAAACACAGATTTTTAAAACAGAAGCATTGATTCAAGTTTACTCAAATCCAATCGTATCCCATTGAGACCCAAATGGAGATGGCATCCCCTCCCTTTTTCCAGCATTCAACCTAGAGCTGTGATCTGCAGGACTGGGCGACGCTTACAGAAAAAGTACCCATCCTCCCCTCCACTTTCACTGCAAACAGAGTATCAGAGTTTTGGCTGGGTATACAGCAACCCCACATAAATAGCATACTTCCCTGCTGGTCATATGGGTGGTTTCTGACCAACAAGATAGAAGCAAAGAGTGCATCGGCAACTTCTTGTAGACTCCAGGGGAGTGTGCTCCCAAGTGGTATCTTAAGTGTGGCAGCAGTCTGAACAGCGCATTCAATCCAATCACTTCCCATTGAGACCCAAACGGGCATCTTCTTGTCTCCACATCACCAGTGGAATAATTACAAGCAAGCTCTGGCATCGTCAGCCATTTTTAACGTGGATTCTAGGTATCAAACACAAATCCTCATGCTTATATGGAGAGAACTCACCAACTCAACTATCTCTCCAACCCAACCCCAAAGTCATCGTTAACACCATCTTTGGTGACAGAAAATTTCTCTTTTAAGAACAGTTTAGCTTCTTTTAAATGCCCCCAAATTATCTAAAGCTAAGTCTGATGAATGAAAGTAATGGTATCGCTAGGCAACACCGTGTTCAAGATGAGTTCCAGATGAGCTGTGAATCTAAAGTCGTTAGAGGAGTTTCCTTGCTAGATTTTTAAATGATTCTGAAGTCAGCACCCAAGGTTGGTCCAGATGTATTTTCAGCAGCAGTGGCGTTGTTCAATACAGGAGGGGTACGACTGAAGAACACCTCCAGGCAAGGTAAGATCTTTAAGAACTTCCTCCCAACATAGAATCCACTTAGTAAACACTTGTAATCAGCTGGGTGTGGTGGTACACAGCTTCAGACCCAGCACTGGAGAGACAGAGGTGAGTTACCATGAGCTTGGGACCAGCCTGATCTACATAGCAAGATGCAGGCCAGCCAAGAATACATACTGAGACATCTCTTGAAATAAATACATCTAAGCTTTATTAAATAATTTATTAAATAAATGTGTGTCCATGTGTATGAGTGCCGCCTGTGTGCGGGTGCTCACGGAAGACAGAGGAAGAGCTGGAGTGACGGGTGATTGTGAGCCACCAGACGGGTCCTGGGAACTAAACTCAGGTCTTCTGAAAGAGGAGAAAGTGCTCTTAATCTTGAAGCCATCTCTCCAGCCATAATTAAATAATTCTTATTTACAGCATAATTTCATAGTTTCACTATATGAGGTGCAAAGATGAGATGGGGCTTCTTGCTGCCCAGGTATGCCAACCAGCATCTCTACTTGAGTTCCAGTCTTTCCTCTCTCCTTCTATGAATCCTCACAACTTCCCTAGACAGAAGGGAATAATTGTATTTCTCCTCTACCGGGCACAAAAATGCTATCGACGCTCAGAACTTTGGACAGAGCTGCACAGAACACAGTGTGACATCTGGGACCACTCGAGAAGCAGTCAGTTTGCCCCTTCACTGACCTCAGCAAACCCTTAGCTCCCATTAAATGTTCCAAGGTTCTAAGTGGAATGATGGAGCATAATTCTGAAAATTATGCATATCATAATGGCAGTCAACTAAAACCGCTCTGAGCAGAGGAGAAAGGCAAGCAAGCCAAAGCAAATCGGGGACTACAAGTCTCCCAGTGACGCTTAACAACCAGATCTGAAGAAATTTGCCAATATTTCTGCACATCTGCTGGTTTCCATGTCACTAATGCTCCTGCAACTTCTCTTCCAACCCAACTGATATCAACCCTGCTCGCAAAGTTTCTGTATAACCAGGCTCTAAAACACCTCTGCGTGACAACCACAGCCCTTCCCCAAGGTGCTATGACACGAAGGTTTGCCTTAAGGAAAAAGTAAAACTCTCCTAGGTGTTGATATACTACGCCTTTCACTTTTGTACTACTGTGTATTATTGTGTTCTTATTTCATATATTTCTGATCTCAAACTTTGCTTTAAGCTTCATTATCCTCAATGTAATGTGCTTCAAAGCATATAACCTCAATTTTCATAAAAATCTATTTCTTGCAGAGGTTGATATGTGAGTCTATTAATGTTCACCCACTCAGCGCTTCCTTTCTGACTTATCCTCTGTCTTGTAAATATGAAATGGAAGGAGAGCAGGAAGCATGCACGAGACCATTTTTCTATATTTAAATAATGAAAAACTTGGAAGTAATGTGAACAAAAAGTCGAAAGGAAATTCAATACACAGCAATCCAGAGTGTCGTGAGAGATGGGTATCTCGCAAAGAGACTGCTTTGAGTAACTCCTGGAAGAACAGATTGTTCTTAAAATGGTTGTGTCTTGTTTTGTTATTTGAGACATGGTTTCATGTAGCCCAAGCTGGCCTTACGTTTGAATGTAGCTGATGATGGCCTTGAACTCCTGATGCTCCCACCTCTGTCTCCTGAGTGCTCAGACTACAGGCCTGCGACACCATGATCAGCAAAGATGATTTTGAAAGAAGAATGTTTAAACATGATTAGAGATAGTTTAATGTGCTCATCAGCACAATCCGCATGTGTGGAATATGTGAGTACCAGAAATTAGACCTTCTGTAGACTTCCTTTTCCATATAATCACATCAAAAGAGTGCACATGATCAGTCATTCTTCCGTTGTGCAAAATGTCCCTGAGCTGCCACCAGAGCCTCTCAGTCACATGGAGAAATCGAGTTTATGCATTCCTTCATTGTTGAAATAAGAGCAGCGGGGCTGCGTCCCCAGCACCCCAGCAGCCTGCTAGCTCATGCCCGAAATAACAACACACAAATTGTATTCTTTTAAACACTGCTTGCCCATTATATCTAGCCTCTTCTCGGCTAACTCTCGCACCTGGACTAGCCCATTTCTAATAATGTGTGTAAGCACCCCAAGGTGCGCTTACCAGGAAGATTCTAGCCTACGTCCATCCTGGGTCGGAGTTGCCTGGGAGAGCAGAGCCTGGCGTCTCTGCTCCAGAGAGCAGAGCTGTCAGGTCTGTCCGGGAGCAGAGCACAGTCTTACCTCACTTCCTCTTTCTCCTGTTTACTCCTCCCACCTATGTTTTAACCTATCAGGGCAAGCAGTTTCTTTATTGCTTAACCAATGAAATCAACAGATTGATATATGACACTTCACTTCATAATCATGCCATACAAGTTAGAGCTCTCCAACTTGATGACCTACCTTGTTCACCAGACTTGACTCCAAGTGATTTTAGACATTGCCAAAGACTAAATCTGACCTCAGATTCCCAAACTGGACATGGTAGTGCTTGCCTCTGATCCCAGCACAAAGAAGGCTGAGGTGAAGGAGTATGTGTCCTTGTGGTCAGTCTAACTACAGTCGGGACAAACGGGATCGGGGAGAAGAGGGAGAAAACTCAAAGATTATCTTGAGCAGCTGAAACATGGAAGAACACAGCTCTGTGTGTGTGCGTGTGTTTGTGTGTGTATGTGTGCTTCTGTCTTTGTGTTTCTGTCTGTGTGTCTGTTTGTGTGTGTCTATCTGTATGTGTGTCTATCTGTGTGTCTGTGTGTGTCTGTCTGTGTATGTGTGTGTGTCTATCTGTATGTCTGTGTCTGTCTGTGTGGGTAGATGTGTGTGTATGTGTGTGTGTCTGTCTGTGTGTCTATCTGTGTGTCTGTGTCTGTCTGTGTGTCTGTCTGTGTGTATGTGTTTGTGTGTGGATGAATGTGTGTGTGTATACACTCTGACAGATTTGTCCTGAAACTCTATTACATCACATTATGTAGTAGTCAAAAAGATACATGAGAGTTATTCAGGAGTTTAAAACCTTTCTCCAAAGTCAGGTGTAGTGTTACACACGTATAAACCCAGTACTTGGGAAGCCAAGCCAAGAGGATCCTGAATACAAGAGTGGCGTGGACTATGTAGTAAGACCTTGCTGGGAGGAAAGAAAGAAGAAAGGGAGGGAGGAAAGGAGGGAGGGAGGGAGGGAGGGAGGGAGGGAGGAGGGAGGGAGGAAGAAAGGGCTCCAACATTTCCAGGACACATGACCTGCCTGTATAAGCAAGTCCTTGATGCCTCAGTTTTCTACTCTCCCAGTTGTGGTGTTTTGAGGTTAAATAATAGAAAATACGTATAAAACATAAAATAGGTAGGTCTATGCTTACAGTGTGACAATTACTCAATAAATCCTGAAAGATAAAAGTAAAATTGTGGGCTGGGGAGGTGACACAATTGGTAAAGTCCTCGCTGTGCAGGCATGAGGACTTGAGTTCAGATCCCATTGCTCATGTAAAAATAAGACCAGATGGCACATTTGTAGAACCCCAGATCTGGGGACTGGGTAGAAGAGGAGGATCCTAGGGGCTTGATGGACAGCCTGCGTAGCCAAAACAGAAAGTTCTGGGTTTGCTGAGAGACCCCCATATCAAATAATAATAATAATGACGATGATGAAAGTGATTAGAGAAAGACCTGAAATTGACCTTTGACCTCCACATACACATTCACTCGGTGCACACACATGCTCACCCATGCATAATATACATACAAAATGAATAAATAAATAAATTGTATTTCTTTTTTTTTCCTCTGATAATTTTTTATTACTTTATAAATAATAGGAATCAAATTTTCACTTCCTCCCCTCCTCCCTCTTTCCTTCCCCTCCCTCCTCCCCCTCAAGTCCCAAGAGAAGGCAGGGTACCCTGCCCTGTGGGAAGTCCAATGCCCTTCCCCCTCCATCCAGGCCTAGGAAGGTGTGCATCCAAATAGACTAGGGTCCCCAAAAGCCAGTACATGCAGTAGAGACAAATCCCAGTGCCATTATCATTGGCCTCTCAGTCTGCCCCAATTGTCAGCAACATTCAGAGGGTCCAGTTTGATCCCATGCTCGTTCAGTCCCATTCCAGCTGGCTTTGGTGAGCTCCCATTAGATCAGGCACACTGTCTCAGTGGGTGGACCAACCCCTCGTGGATCTGACTTCCTTGGTCATAATAAATTGTATTTCTATCTTAATTATTAATCACATCTCACAATGTTTTTAATTCAATTTTTTTTTCAGATGAAATGCTTTGTTCTTTGATCTCACAACCCAGAACACTCCAAGAACTCCTATACCTTTGCTTGATGGCAAGGGTTAAACTGGCCACAATCAAGTCCAGGTTGGAAAGCAGAGATGTGCCAGTAATAATTATAATGTGCATATAATCAAGCAGAAAGAAGTGACTTCTAGACAGAAAAACCATATTCCAGGGGAGAATCCCCATTCGAATGCATGACTAATGGGAACGTAACCAGTCTCTTCTCAGCTGAAAAGATAGCAGTTGCGTCCATTAAACGGAAGCTTCACCTAGAAAAAATAACCAATCTCGGTGTTTAATTTAATCTCTGCATCCTCGCATAGCAAGCAGCGTAAGCAGCAGCATCTTCGTTCTGCTCATGGTTCACTATGCACCCGATTGGCCACACCATGGCCCTGTGATGGGGACAGCCCTGGGAGAGTGAGTAGAGAGGGAACAGAAGGAATAAAATACAGCCAGGTACACCCCAAGAACAAGCTTGCTAGGTTCACCTTCCCAAGAGATGGGGACTGCACCTGCATCATCCTCTGGGACCCTCCAGAATACCCCAGACAGGAACCTGGAGAGACAGGGCTCAAGCGATCACAGAGAGCGAGTCAGCTCTCCTCACACTCCTTTCCCCCTGATGTGCCCACTTCCACTTCCGTAGAGCAGACTTCTTGAGTGGACTTTAACATTTGCCAAGAGTGCTAGACACAGCCCAGAACCTGTAAGGGGCATCCTCGGCATAAGCTTCTGGGAAATGATGAAGTGCGTACATTGCAAATATAAGGGTTATATAAATACTTAACAATTGAAGCATCTCTACTGCTCTGCCCACAGAAAGCCATTACCTCTGTCTTTATGACAGAGGGTTTAATGTAGCTGAATCCTGCTCAGCTGGAATATTCACTTGAACACTAAGGTCCAATTTTATAGTGGCAATTTTTTATCCCCAATCACAGTCACAACCCAACCCAGTCCTAGTATTCTGATACCACATCTTCCATGAAATAGCTTTCCTTCTGCCTTACCTACTTTCCAGCTCACTGCCTTCTTAAATCCCCAGAGCCTGGCCTGGTGCTCAACTCATGGGATGCACTCAATAAATTATGAAAGGATGGATGAACACTTCAACATTATAGTCCCTGTCTCCTCCAAGAGGAGCCCTAAACAAAAGAGATAATAATGACAGCCACCAGATGAGGCAGGCGTTTCAAGCACATCACCGCCAATCCTAACCAAAACCTTACAAGGCAGATAAACTTAGTACCTACTCTCCATGAGGAGAGCTAAGGCTTACATTCATTGAATAACAACTTTACTCAACTCAAAATTATTAGTTACCAGAACTGAGATATAAGCACAGTTGTTGGTCTCTGGCATCAGAATTCTTGACTAACTTTGGGAAAGAGCAGGTATAGTTCCCCTGTGTTACTTATTACTGTCATGATGTAGGAAGTTTGCTTAAAGAGACCCTCGCCTATCATATAATGCCCATCAATTTTTCAATACTAGCTACGAATTCTGTCTAATCATAGCATTGGCTTCCCATCCCTTCATTTGCAGAGGCAAGTGGCGGAGGTTCAACCCTTCACCTTTGAATCCATCTGGGGTTCCCATCAACTCAAAGAGGAAAACCAAGTAAGAAAAACTGGGTTGTAGAGATAACTCGGGGACAAAGTTCTTGCCTTGCAAGCATGAGAGCCTGCATTCAGTCCCCAGGGTCAGGCTTGGTGCTGCACAATTGTAATCCCGGCACTAGGGAAGCAGATTCCTGGAGCTTGCTGATCACTTAACCTAGACTACTTGGTAGACAGACTTCAGGCCAGTGAGAGACATTGTCTTGCAAAACAAGAAAGGCGTCTTCTGGGGAATGACACCTGATTATCTTCTGGCCTCTAAACATGCACACACACAGACACACACACACACACACACACACACTCCAGTTCCCTTCATTCTCTTCCTTTAAATGCTCTGTGGTCAAGCCCAACAACTGGAAGCTATGTGAAGAACACCTTACCGTATTCAAAACTACCCCTTTCTTCTTGCTCCACATTATCTCTCCATAGGACAGACTTCAATCCACATATAAATAGGCCCTGGAAGACTTGAGAGTTGACAGAGGAATCGCATTTTATGAAGCCTGAGTTACATGAGTTAGGAGGAAGGAGAGAAATGATCACATAAAATTGCCTTCTGGCCTTTACACGTGTACTATGGTGCGCGCACACGCGCACACACACACATTAATAATCAATAAATCTTAACAAAATGAATGATGTATTGGAAAGTCTACGTAGAGGCAGGTATTGGCACATCTCACTCTGCCTAGGAGAATGTTTCGGGTGGCTGTCAGGATTTGCGCCATTCTTTTCTGGTGCACGATATTTTTCTTGTGGATGATAGACACCTTTGCAACATACTAAAAACTGTGCCTTTGTTGTTGTGACATCTCACTCCAGGGTAGACTCTGAAATCAGAGATGAGCCTCAGTCCTTAAGGAGTGGCCGTGACACCCAATTACCTGCCCAGACAGAGCGAATAAATCCAGGGATAAACACAGCTCGGTTTCTCAAACTGAGGTCTCTGTTAAGTTAGGAAAGAAAGCGAAGAAAGCGACTCATCAGAAACCAGCCTGAACTACTCGCCCCCGACACTCACGGCCATGTCGAATTTTTACTCTTTGTTATTTTTCCTCCCTGTCTCCACGTATCTCCTGCTCTCGTCACGGCCCCTTCCTAGACATCTGACAAAGTCACTAGTGCCAGGCACAGACGTTAACGACATCTTCAAATGTCCCCAGGGGCATTTTCTACCCACCCTCCTCCATCTCCTCATGAGCACACAGCACTTTGAGGAGGAAACAGCACATTCTACACATCAATATTGTGCCTCGTTTTCAGATTCCTACCTTCCATCTCTTATTGACCCAAGTTCCAGGTGTCTCCGAGACTCAGCCTGGTTGTGTGCTGGATTCTACATTCTAAGCAGAAAGGCTACGGCCTGTCTGAAGATAGCCCAGCCCAGTATGCAAACTGGGAAAACACGCTAATGCTGGAAGCCCTGCCTCACCAGCACCCGGCAGCATCGCATGAGCAAGATGGTTTCAAAACTCCAGACCAGAATTGAGCTTGGTCAGGAAGTCAGTCTTGGAAAAGGAAAAGCTATAAAGGGCTGATTGAAATGCCCGTTGCTGGTTCTATTTATAAGCCTATCTGGGTGCTCGTAAAGGAAGGGCATTTTGATTAAGAACACTGTGGATCACTCTGAATACATTTCCCTGTGCTTTGCATTGCTCCTTCCTCCATTTTTTTCTATCATAATAGAAATGAAAGGGTAGAGACATCAGGTCGCAATGATGGATTTTCACGGCCATTTGGTTCGGGCAGCCACAAACCTTAATATTATTTTAGCGTTGTCAGTCGTTTGACCTAGAAGGATCAACCTGTTCAATACATGCAGTGGTAGTGCCGAGGCATTCGCGTTCTTAGCCTGGGGCAATCAATAGATTGACAAACTAGCCTTTTTTTTAAGTCCAAGGCCTATTTTTAGGGGAATATTAAGCTTTCGGTGTTCCTACAACAAAGGGGCCCCAAGCCTACACAAAAGATTTCACAGCCGAAAGCCCTCACCGAGGCCTTTTATGTCTTGAAAAGGGTTCTCATATACACAGAACCAACCAAAGGTGTGGGAGCAGGGAGCTAATAGGCACAGCCATTCATGTGAAATAACTGTGGACAGGTTTAAAAATACATAAACACAACCCTGAACATCTGAGCCGGGGAGAGGGACTCTGTGAATTATCCCGTGGCTGTCGCAACTTCAAACAATGCTCCTCCAGCTATTTTGAAAACATTATGTGAGAGGCAAAATACGAAGTGAGTAAGAGATGAAAAGCTGTGATAATGGGTAAAAAAGTGTCCCTCCGCCACTTCCCCAGTCTCGCACCGAGCTGCCGTGACCCAACCATAGTCCCCCCTGTGACCAGAGGTGGAAAACTACTTAAAGTTCCCAGGAAGTTTGCCGGGGACTGTGGAGAAGCTCCTGGCAAAGCCTTCCTCTGTGCAGTTGGAAGGGACAAGGAGGAAGAAAATATCTGGGAGGCAGATGCCCAAGTCTTCTCAGAGAGGTAGTCAGTCATTGCTTAAATGAATCCCCCATAGGAAGCTAACGCAGAACGCAAGGATCTCCTGCCATTAAAGGCGACAGGGTCGGGGGTGAGGGGTGTCTTGCATTGGAAAAGGGACTGCTATGTCAAGGAGGAAAAAAATACTCCTCCCGTGGACTCTGCATATTATCTGAGATTTGCCAGTTCCAGGGATATGTACCACTGGCCCCACTCTCCCAGGTTTTTAAATATCCCCTATTGAAAAGACAGAGCCCATGTGGTGAATTTTGATTAGAAACTCATATCATGGCTCTCCTAATATCAAGCTGGGGTTTTCAAAGGGTACTGTAATTCCTAGCTGGAGAACTATAATATTTCAAACAAAGGATATGATAAATTATAAAGCAGGCAAGAAATTATTCGATTAAAAAAGACAGTGTGAGTTATTTCCCTCTGGAACGTATTAATAGCCCCCCAACCGATCCCTCTGGTGTCCAGGCAGGGGGAAATCGAGCTTTTTTTTTTTCCAAGCAGTCCACAGCAACGCCAATGCCAGAGAACAGAGCTGGAGGAGGCCAGTCGGAGCCCAGGAGAAGCAGGCACAGCAGTTACGAGGAGCATTGATTACACTCCAAATCAATGCAAGATGCTGACAGGGCGCGGCGGTAGGAGAAGCCGTCAACCAAATTGCGTCTCCTGAGTCCTGCCCGTCAGTAGGTGTTACTATTCATACGTGCAAATCAACAAGAACCGAGCACAGAGCAGAGATTAGAGCGAGAAAGGAGGCTGGGAGAAAAGGACTCCAGCTCTGCCTACAGATCAGAGTGGCGAGCATTATCATAAACATAAAAACTCTCAAATCCCCCATCCTTTCAAGTTCACAGGTGCTTCGCTTTAGAAAAAAAAATGAAAAGGAAACCTCAGGTTCCTGCACATTAAAACTGCTTAGGTTCTGTTTTATTGTTGAACAGCTGTTCTTTCAAGTTCTGGATAAGCCTCCTAAATCTCTCTCTTGATTAGACTGATTATGCAATGGGGGAATCTACTTAAAATCTAAGACCAACCTTGCATTTAGCTCTGTGTTCTGTCCCCACACACATCATTATGCTGTTCTATGGGTCGTATCACGGGCAAGCCTAGGAGGCCTATGTGCAAAAGCGGACGAATCTAAGAGTATAATGATACATGGGATTGTTACTCCATGTCCCGGTGACACACAGCAAAGGAAACCCCATAAGGAGATTCCTGCTGGCGTGAGGTCTTCCTCACTGCCTTTTGGAGATGTGAAAACTGACTTTTCAGTAGGTTTGTACACATTCAGGACCGCTGCAAATGTTTCATCAGCTCATGGAGACAATGTAGAGCTCCGTGGCCAACGTCAATAAAATTCTCCTCACAGGGAAAATCCATGATATGGCAAGACATGAATGCTCCAGGAACCAATGGAAATGCCCATAGGAAAAGCATGGCCAGTCGGGCGACTATAGGGCCAGTTACTCATTCTCCGCCATAGAGCTCAATCAGAGACATAGCGACCAGCCAGAAGATGCAAGTCGCTCCCATACAGCTGAGCCTGTTTTCGCCTAAAATGAGAAAAGAAACCTAAAGACTGATGCAGGATGACCACCGTCCTCCTATTGGAGGGGAAATCTCTCCTTTCCAATTCTATCAGTGGACTCTGCTTGCTGGAAAGTCTGCAAAGGTTTTGCAGTGGTAATGGCCCTTCAGTTGCACATGTTTTCATATACGCTGATTCGTTTACTCTCAATCTTCCAGGAGAACTTCTCCCAACCAGAAGCCCTGCCGTGCTGTATAAAAAAAGAAAATCAAACAAACCTCTGGGGTCCTCAGGATGTAGAAGGAAAGAACTGATTTTTTTTTGTTTTGGTTTGTGTTTGTTTGTTTGTTTGTTTGTTTTTCCAGACAGGATTTCTCTTGGTAGTCCTGACTGTCCTAGAACTCAATCTGTAGACCAGGCTGGCCTCAAATTTACAGAGATCCCCCTGCCTCTGCCTTCCACGTGCTGGGATTAAAGGCGTGCGCCACCACCGACCGGCAAGAACTGGCTCTTAGAGACTGTCCTCTTATCTGCATTGTAGCACTGGTGACCACACACTTACACGCACAAATAAACAAACATAACCATTGCTGTCTGCTGCTCAGCCATGAAATACGCTAGCGATTGTTGCCCAGGCTGCCAAATGTCCCAAACCTAAGCACTGCAGGGCTCTCTTTTCGAGCTGAAAACAGTGTCCTAAGAAACTGAAAGAAAGCTCTCACAGTCCCAAAGTTCAGAATTAGTCCTGGATCTAAACCAGGTTTGGCATTTCAGGAAATAGGGTAGAGTCTACCAGCCATCTGCCGCCCGTCTTTCCTCATCTCATCTTCAATCATGTTTGTATCCCAGCACCAGTAGTAGAGATTAGGTCATCTTCCATAGTGTAAAATTATACGTATTTATTTACTTATTCTGTGTGTTTGTGGGAGAGCATCCCAGGCTACACCCTTCAGCTGGGTCTCAGCGATTCAACTCAGCTTGTCGGGGCATGGCAGCAAGTACCTTAATCCACAAAACCATCTTGCCTGCCCAAGCACAGACCTTTTTAAAAACAAAATTTGAAATGAGCCAAGGAAAGCAAATTATTCAAATTGGGATTCTGGTCGCAAAGTGGAGAGCAAACAGACCAATATTCCACCCCCAGACATCTATGCAAATGAAGCATCTAGTTGTATCTATTACTCAGCTCAAAATAAAATTCTCTGTGGAAATAGCACCTCTGGTCTCGCTCATATCCGACTTAGATGATATTTAGGTGGGGTTTGACACTTCAGACTTTGAAGTTGAAGCTGGAGTCAACTAAGACTTTGGGGGCTGCTGGGACTGACTGAATGCCTATCAGTATACATGAGAGACCAGTTCCAGGGATAAGAAAAGTCTACAACTACCTAAGACTTTTATATTAAATGACATTATAATATTTGCATATAATCACATCTTCCTATATACTTTAAGACATATCTAGGTTACTTATAATACCTAATGTAATTAACATAGTATGTAAATTGATGTTATATTGTATTTTTCAGAAAATAATGATGAGAAACAAAGTCCGTAGTGTGTTCTGTACCCCTGCAGCAATGATAGGCCTAATTGAATTTTCAAACTGTAGCTGATTAAATCTATGGATATGGAAGCCATGGATACAGAAGAGTATATTTTACATAAGAGAAATATATTCATGAGTGGGGACTGGAATCCAAGAATGGTATTCCAGGGTCTGAACATTTATATGTCCCCAAAATTCATATATTTAAGTCATAACCCCTAATGTGATAGTAATACAGCATGAGGTCTTTAGGGCAATCACGTCCAAAGGCCAGCACCCTTAACATTGGCATCAAGGCCCATACCAAAGATATTCTGTCAGGCTAACATCCCTTCCCTCACGGAAAAGCACAACTAGAAATGTCTTATATGGTTGACAATATTTTAATTGGCTATTTCAAAACAGCTAATCTAAATAATGTGTAGGTGATAGGCGGATCACCCTGATCTGACCACTTAAGCTTACCCATTTAAGCTCTACGTTGTAGCCTAGAGAGAGAGATAATTGCTGCATCAGCCAAGTTTACAAGTTCTTTGGAAGGAAATTTCTCTTCCAATCTGTTTCCATGAAAAGATCATTCCCTCAGCCTCCTATTGATTTGCTCTATGACCCTGGCATCCGTCTCAGAGCTACCTTCAGCCTCAAGTGAGAGCAGTTGCTTTTAAAGCAAAGAACTTACTTCAAATTATTTCTTTCACACAATTAAGCTCGGCCGTGGTTGTTGGTTTTCAAATATGTCCACAAATTATCTGATAGGCTTATCTCTGTCACAGCTCGATTTCTCTCCCTGGAGTACGTAACTATAGTTAGTGACTTGTGCGTAGCCAGTGAAGTCCCTAGTGAACGTGTATGTTGATGACCTAACAAGGGTCCCAACGCCTCAGACCCAAGGGAATGGCAAAGCCTTCCCTTCCCTTGGCCAGCGCACAGATGTTGACAGTATGTGCAGACAGTATCCCCCAGAGCTCCCTTCTCCCTCCTATTTATAGCCTGAGACTGTTCCCCTATACAGAGAACCGCCCCCCCCCCACCGAGACTAGCTAAACCTGCCCCCTTGTTCAGCTCTAAATAGCAAATCCACCTCCTTGATTCCGATGTGCTCAGTGTTGGAGCTGCTGGTGGTGGTCTCCTTCAGGGCACGAGGCCCACATGACCCCAGCTTGTCTATCCATGTGCTTGGGTGACTGTCCTTTCTTCATTCCATTGTCACCCCGGCCAAGGCAATCTCAAAGTCAGACAGGTTGAGGCAGTTAGTGTTGGAGAGTACAACTCTAGCCGTGACAACAGGAGCATCAGGCAGCCAGTCACACTGTGTTCGCAATCAGGAAGCAGAGACAGACGCATGCTAGCATGCAGCTGGATTCCTCCTTTTTCTCTTATTCTGCAACCCTACTTCCTGGGAGCCTGCAGCCCGCATTCAGGGTGGGTCTTCTCTTCCCAGTTAAACCTCTCTCATGGTGTGCCCAGCAGTAGCTCCCTTAGGTCATTCTGAACCCAACGAAGGTGACAGTGAAGATTAGCCATCACAGCGCTGTCTTGTAAACAGATGCCCTGTGGCAGAGAGGATGGGACGTAACCTACAAATGCAGTCGGAACACACACCATGGCTGCCATCTCTCTCTGGGGGAAGGAGCTGCCCATTTCTAAGAATACCTGTTTAAAGACAGTGTCTTCATGACAGAGACATGGTCTTCCAGCTGAGTGAATTTTCTGGACATGGGGTGGGATGCCCTGTGGGTAGATCTTCCTGCTCTATGTGGGCCTTCAGAAGATAGCCGTCCTGGCCAGTGGGACCTCAGGACAGTCCCTGAGATAATACCAAGCACTAAAAGCTCACCTCAATTCCCGGCCCGCAGAAACTCTGAAAGATAATAATGGCTGTTTTTAAGCCACAGGGCTTGGAGGCAGTTTGTTATACAGTGATAGATAGTTCATAAATTCACCATTAGGAGAAAAAAAAAAAGCATGTGTTTGACGGCATGCCCCACACATACACATAGCGTCTGCTAATGTGTTTTTCTTTAATGGACCCACAGGACCGTTTGGAAAACAGAACTTTCATTCAGACTAACAACTAAGCTTGTTTAGGAAAACAGGTTCCCCTGCCTCACTCTTTTCATCGTTCTGCGAAAGCTTTGTCACCCCGTAACAAAGGGAGCCATTTCCGCCGGTGTCTTTGGAAGCTGACGCTGCGCCACATTGAGGCTTTTGTCCCGCTTGTTGCCTGCTAGGTGAGACTAAACCAGAAACACAACAAGGTTTTCAAACAGGCAAAGAACAAATTCTTGGAAGAAAGCTGTCACCTAATTTTACTGGCAGCACAAGACTAAGTTTTTCACTGACGGAGCACGCGGAAACGTTCCTGGCACTTGCTTATCCCAAATGCTGTGTCTCCCTGGCTCGTGGTTAACAACACAGATCAACATCCGAGACCGTGTAGGAAGGGACTAAAAATTCCAATGACATGCCTGAGCCTGGAGGTGGCAGAGACCATCCTACAACTAGCTAGAAAATCTCACCTGGCTCTGAACTCTCAGACACTGAGCCAACAGCTCTTTACTTTGCCTGACTGTTTCCGTCTGAAGCCAGCCTGAGAGCGTCAGCCTGCCTCCCTGCTCTCCCGCACTTGTCTCTAAGGACTCCATAAGCCGGCGCCCTTCTTTTCTCTGCCAATGCATGTGGGACCCAACCAGAACCATCCAGATCACCAGTCCCTGCAGCCCAATTGGCAAAAGTAGGGGAGCTACGTTCCAGCTTGAGCACCACGCCTGGAAAGCGAATGGTAGGGGGAGGGGACAGCGGATCTCTGTGTCAGGAAAGTTGCCCATTTTGACACTAAAGATAAAAAGGAAAACAAACCAGAAAAAAAGGGTGGGGAGGAAAGAAGGGAGATAGGTAGAGAGGAAGGAAGAGACGACAAATGGATACGATGAGAGAACCCTCAGCTTTGAAGCCTGCAGCTGTTGTGTTTCCGGAAGTGGTGCGCATCGGCGCTCGGCCCTCTTGGCAAGAAGCAGAAGCACGGAGTTTGGGCCATTGGGTAGCCTGGTTTTCAATCCTGGTTTAGCCATGTCTCAGATTTGTGATGCTTAGAGAATAGAACAATATTTTCCTGGGAACCTGAAGCTACTTAATCTCTTTAAACTTCAGGTGCCTGGATCCCCAGCTCCCCAGGACACAGGGATGTTAGACGAGGCAGCCTGTGTGAAGCACTAAGCAGAGTCTGTCCTACTGCCTGGGCTTGAGAGGCGTCAGTGGCTCCTGACTTAGCACGAACACTGGACCATACACGAACGGCAAAGAGCTACTTCTCCGCGCCTGGGAATCAAAGGACATATTCTCCGTGCTTCCCTGCTCGCCGCATCTTACGTAGCCCTTTAGAGAAGGTGTTTCTTTTTCTGGAGCCCAAGAGGATCAAATCAGGCAGACAACAAATAGAGGAGAGCTGTGGGTATAGCTAGTACCACTCTTGATGAAGATCTGACTCCAAGTGAAAGAGGGGCAGAAGCCTGGCCGGAGGCACTTCAACTATAGGGCAGCTGTGCACTCGACAGCCCTCCAGGGAGTGTCTGGGCCAAAGCCATGCATCAGCGAAGTCCTGTGTCTCCCAAAAAGAATCCTGCTTGGTGTCCCACCTCATTTTGTCATATTTGGGAGCAGCCTCTAGGAGATGCTCAGCTTTGGCAGATGTGTGTGGGGTTGCAAGGCTCAGCAGCTGGCAACTTTTGCCAAGTATGTATCCCATAGCTTTATAAATAAATCCTGGAGGCCAAGAGTTGGTTGTTCTTTTATAAGAATGCCGCGGACCGTCCCTCTCGGAGACCACCACCCACGGGAGACCAGGGTGAAGGATAGGATAGTCAGGATACGATGCAAGGGAAATGACAGACAGACACACTGTGTAGTGAAAATCTGCTGCAATTTTACTTCTGTAAAGCTTCAGTTTTTGTACAAAACAGATCAAAGAACTTGGCAGGTGCATTACATCACCCCACTCAGGGTTCCAGACATAAATCAAGATTAAGCATAACCAAAATAGAGCTTCTTCTACGTGCTCCTTTCTACGTGTTCCCCCTTCCGTGCTCAAGATGTTGGCAAGGACTTTTAGTTTTGTTTTGTCTTTTAGAATTCTGTCTCACACCATTATTTACTTTCTACCGTGGG